>NC_133481.1:18700462-18711908 GCF_025370935.1 Choristoneura fumiferana | reverse complement strand
TGCGCTTGTGTTTGCACCCGTTTTGTGGTCGTCGAGGTATAAATACGTCACAAATTTCTGTTTACTTTTAACCAACAGGAATGCCCCAAATGCATCTCTAATTTGGAACTTTTGCGTACTTACTCATGCAGGCAATTATTGCACTTAAGAACATACGCGTTTTTATTGCGTGGGGTAAGGAGTGCGTGGCACCCAGTCGTGAGTTCCCAAGGGATCACTTGACCGGCTCAGAGCCTGGGCACGGATTCAACCCTCAGAAAAGTTAACGTAAACGCCAAGAGCGAGTCTGAGTACGGACTTGCTCATGAACGACTTTTTAATTTGATTATCCATTTCCTTTTTCCGCGCATCAGGACATTGGCCTATCGATCTCAATAGACCGTAAAAGTGTGTCGTCACCAGACTAGTTATTAGGGTTGTGGGCATGCCCAACGTGCCCACTACGGTGGATCCGCCCTTGGGTCAGGCGCAGAATCAAAATGAATGTTGGTTGGCAGCGGGGGTGCCGGCTGTTTTTCGTCCCAGCCCCTACATGGTTAAGACCTCTCTTAAGAACTGTCCCTATTATGAAAGAGACTGTACCATTAATAAAACAAGCACTATAATATGAATAATAAAAACGTTTAATATCTTAATATACAACGCTACATCAGTGAACGTAATGAGATTGATTTTATTTGCTTTACAATGTCTAGACTAGACAGTAGCCTACCTGCTCTTGTTCTTGGTCTACGCTGGAGGCACTGAAATACTTGAATGGTTAATAATTGTGTATTTCCAATAAATTTTACCCCCTTATTCATAAAAGCGTAACTAATGTTAACTTTGTAAGCTTTGTAAAGTATTTTTTTTGAGTTGTGACTCGCTCAATTTTTGCTGCATTCGGTTTTATATAAAATTCTAGTTTGTGCCACACGGTGACACAAAATAAGTATTACAAAAATAGGTTTTTGGTATGATACCAAAATTACGCGACTCACAACTCGAAAAATTATGTTCGTTTGGCCGCACCCTATAACTACTCCATTTATTTGAACATTTGAACTAAACGGTAAAATTTGCACACTTTTTAAATGAAACAACGAAACAATATAAAATGTGTTAACTTCTGTACTAAAAACATAATAAATACCGCTAATAAATGTACATGCCGGTATTTTTAGTCTATTTGTGTTCGAAACGTGTGTCACAATTTGACCTTTAATTATAACCTTAAATTAAACGCGATATAAGCACCAGTTAATCTTCATTTGTCTACCCCCCCCCCCCCTTTGTTGGCACTTATTACTGTGATAGTAGCAATTAATCGCGTCACTAAATCGCCAGAGCTCCCACCACTTGCGACGTAATTTATGGATAGCCCGTTGCCAGACACAAACAATGTATGTTATTTTGCTAAATATTATAGATTCTAAACTTTTTATGAATAAAGAGGTTAATTTAGCGCTGTAACACAAGCGCTAGTCTAGCAGAAAAGATCATAAACATACGCAATCATTCAACAATATGCTACTTTCGCCGATCATTTCAACAAAATGTCTTTTTCGGATCTAATTAGTGTATAGAGCTCTGTAGGCTGTTAAACTCCAAGCCAGAAGTAAGAGTTTTCATTTCAAATCTAAAATAAGTTGACATTAATAAGAGATTGGAGTCAAATTAGATGAGCGCTTTTAAAAAGCGTAAGAATCGGAAAGTAGAAAGAATATTTAACATTTACTACGGGCTCTTCTTTTTTTCTAAGAAATATAACTTCGACGCGTTATTTATTCAAACAATTCCCTGACATTGTCATATTTAGCTTAAAATAGTAAATATTGCGACATAATTTGTTCATTGTAAAGCTTATGGCAGTAGCTTTGCCTCTGGAAGACTTCTATGGCGGTCGCTAACAAATACCTAACGATTCCTTATTCCTTAATCCAATCGACATAAAGGCACTTATTGGCAAGACTCCTACAGGACAAATATAAATAGAATCTTTTAAAATAAACATGCTTATGACTAACATTAAAATGTCTTTTTAGTTTACTAAAGATTACGATAACATTCTTCATCAAATAAGCTATTCTATGTACTCTATTTATTTAAAGATAATGATAGAATTGCCATAAAATTTGCTATCAAGCGTAAATATTACTTTCCACAATAATATTTCAAAATACGAGTCATGCCTGAGGTTTCAAGATTTACCAACAAGTAAACTATTACCTAAATCTTTCTGTCAGACTTGCTAGTAAAATATTAAATATAATATACAAATCAGTCTCTTACAACATAGCTACCAAAATGTTGGATTTTGGCCAAAGAGAGACAGGAAGACATTGCTATCACAAACATATTCGATAACATTGGGAAGACGACAGTATCGTAATGATTAACATGATTTATTATTTGTCGTAGGATCATAGAATAAGATCAAATAATTACTTATCTCGATGGGATACAGACACGCGCTTCGCCGGCTGGAGATGCCAGCCAGCCTTATTCACTAGGCAGTTGACCATATTCTTACAATACAATAGTCTCTCTCAATACTAACTTTAAGGAATGTCAATAGGAAATACTAGAACGATAGGCAAATACTTTTACTAAAAAAATATTCATACCTACTTATAGAGATACCTACCTGTGTATATAAAAATCAATGATAAATACAATTTTAAAATTTATAGAAAAAGAACACATTTCGTTTTACCAAGTTGGTGCCGTGATCAGGATTCGATATACTATGGAATTTGACACTATTTACCGGCGTACAATACCGACATGGAAACACCGACATGATAATTTGTGTACACGCCCATAGAAACTCTTGTCAGTTTGACACCAGTTTGTGTGGGCGTGTACACGAAATATCGGGTCGGTATTATCCGTGCCGGTAAAAAATGTCACCCATTTACGTCTGCCTTTTCAGTCCCTTTCATTTGTCATCAAAAGAGCTACACAAACTCATTATGGAACGTCACGTCGTCACGTGGAATGTCAGACGGGTAGGGGCGGGTCGGCGGCCCCCCCCACGAGGCGGTCGAGGTCCCTGAGCGTGTCAGCGAGCGCGGCGCGCGCGCCCCGTCCGTAGTGCGCGCGGCTGGCGGGTGTCAGACGGGTAGGGGCGGGTCGGCGGCCCCCCCACGAGGCGGTCGAGGTCCCTGAGCGTGTCAGCGAGCGCGGCGCGCGCGCCCCGTCCGTAGTGCGCGCGGCTGGCGGGTGTCAGACGGGTAGGGGCGGGTCGGCGGCCCCCCCCACGAGGCGGTCGAGGTCCCTGAGCGTGGCAGCGAGCGCGGCGCGCGCGCCCCGTCCGTAGTGCGCGCGGCTGGCGGTGTCAGACGGGTAGGGGCGGGTCGGCGGCCCCCCCACGAGGCGGTCGAGGTCCCTGAGCGTGTCAGCGAGCGCGGCGCGCGCGCCCCGTCCGTAGTGCGCGCGGCTGGCGGGTGTCAGACGGGTAGGGGCGGGTCGGCGGCCCCCCCACGAGGCGGTCGAGGTCCCTGAGCGTGGCAGCGAGCGCGGCGCGCGCGCCCCGTCCGTAGTGCGCGCGGCTGGCGGGTGTCAGACGGGTAGGGGCGGGTCGGCGGCCCCCCCACGAGGCGGTCGAGGTCCCTGAGCGTGTCAGCGAGCGCGGCGCGCGCGCCCCGTCCGTAGTGCGCGCGGCTGGCGGGTGTCAGACGGGTAGGGGCGGGTCGGCGGCCCCCCCCACGAGGCGGTCGAGGTCCCTGAGCGTGTCAGCGAGCGCGGCGCGCGCGCCCCGTCCGTAGTGCGCGCGGCTGGCGGGTGTCAGACGGGTAGGGGCGGGTCGGCGGCCCCCCCACGAGGCGGTCGAGGTCCCTGAGCGTGGCAGCGAGCGCGGCGCGCGCGCCCCGTCCGTAGTGCGCGCGGCTGGCGGGTGTCAGACGGGTAGGGGCGGGTCGGCGGCCCCCCCACGAGGCGGTCGAGGTCCTGAGCGTGGCAGCGAGCGCGGCGCGCGCGCCCCGTCCGTAGTGCGCGCGGCTGGCGGGTGTCAGACGGGTAGGGGCGGGTCGGCGGCCCCCCACGAGGCGGTCGAGGTCCCTGAGCGTGTCAGCGAGCGCGGCGCGCGCGCCCCGTCCGTAGTGCGCGCGGCTGGCGGGTGTCAGACGGGTAGGGGCGGGTCGGCGGCCCCCCCACGAGGCGGTCGAGGTCCCTGAGCGTCAGCGAGCGCGGCGCGCGCGCCCCGTCCGTAGTGCGCGCGGCTGGCGGGTGTCAGACGGGTAGGGGCGGGTCGGCGGCCCCCCCACGAGGCGGTCGAGGTCCCTGAGCGTGGCAGCGAGCGCGGCGCGCGCGCCCCGTCCGTAGTGCGCGCGGCTGGCGGGTGTCAGACGGGTAGGGCGGGTCGGCGGCCCCCCCACGAGGCGGTCGAGGTCCCTGAGCGTGTCAGCGAGCGCGGCGCGCGCGCCCCGTCCGTAGTGCGCGCGGCTGGCGGGTGTCAGACGGGTAGGGGCGGGTCGGCGGCCCCCCCCACGAGGCGGTCGAGGTCCCTGAGCGTGTCAGCGAGCGCGGCGCGCGCGCCCCGTCCGTAGTGCGCGCGGCTGGCGGGTGTCAGACGGGTAGGGCGGGTCGGCGGCCCCCCCACGAGGCGGTCGAGGTCCCTGAGCGTGTCAGCGAGCGCGGCGCGCGCGCCCCGTCCGTAGTGCGCGCGGCTGGCGGGTGTCAGACGGGTAGGGCGGGTCGGCGGCCCCCCCACGAGGCGGTCGAGGTCCCTGAGCGTGTCAGCGAGCGCGGCGCGCGCGCCCCGTCCGTAGTGCGCGCGCTGGCGGGTGTCAGACGGGTAGGGGCGGTCGGCGGCCCCCCCACGAGGCGGTCGAGGTCCCTGAGCGTGTCAGCGAGCGCGGCGCGCGCGCCCCGTCCGTAGTGCGCGCGGCTGGCGGGTGTCAGACGGGTAGGGGCGGGTCGGCGGCCCCCCCACGAGGCGGTCGAGGTCCCTGAGCGTGTCAGCGAGCGCGGCGCGCGCGCCCCGTCCGTAGTGCGCGCGGCTGGCGGGTGTCAGACGGGTAGGGGCGGGTCGGCGGCCCCCCCACGAGGCGGTCGAGGTCCCTGAGCGTGTCAGCGAGCGCGGCGCGCGCGCCCCGTCCGTAGTGCGCGCGGCTGGCGGGTGTCAGACGGGTAGGGGCGGGTCGGCGGCCCCCCCACGAGGCGGTCGAGGTCCCTGAGCGTGTCAGCGAGCGCGGCGCGCGCGCCCCGTCCGTAGTGCGCGCGGCTGGCGGCGGCGGGCGGCGCGCCACGCCACCACGTGTTCGCGGCCCGTGGTCTGCGACGTGGCCACCGTGAACAACACGCGCCGCTCCCACGCCGCACGCAGCGCCGTCAGCACCTACAAAACACCGCCACTTTACCAGGGTGTCCATTGCGAATCCTAAAAAAATCCCTGACTTTTCCCTAACCAGATTTCTAAATTTCCCCGACCAAGCATGTAAGTTTCAAAGCCGGTTATATGTTTTTTTTTTACTGCCCGAGATACTAAGTTAGACTCGATGATGGGAATTCACTGCACACTGAACGTGCTCACTTTTTCGTTGACCGTTTTTATGGTGCCACTCTTTGTAGTAGGGGAGCCCAAGCGGGGATTTCGGGATTTACTAAAGCGCGGCAGATGAGTATACAGGGATCCCGCCGCCGGGTATTCAGGGATCGCGGGTAAAAGTAGTTCGCGAACACCTTGGTTGAGGGTTCCGTAGAAGCAAAAATACGAGAGACTTTTCCGACAGACTTAGACCGACCGACGAAAGCGACTCACACCGACTTACTCGGTTCGAATCAAAAAGTTAACTGTCAAATTCAAAAGCCAATTCAAATGTCAGATGAGATGACAATCAATTTGACAGCTATATTGTTACCAACGTAAAATACGATCGATACAATTGAACAGATTAAAAAAAAAAAAATTTTTTATTGTCAGATTAGGCGAATCCCTCCAGATAATTGTCAGATTATGAGAAAGCACGTCTAGGGCATAAAGATGAACCATGTGTATCTTAATCTGACGCGCTTAAGTATATCAAAATGACGAATTTTTTTTGCACATTCTCATAATGACCGCGAGTTTGCATCACATCCAAATCGTCAGATTATTATAAAACAGCTTTTTTTTAGGTTCACTTAACATCCCCTTTGAAAGTCTGACGCGCTCGATTTTTTTTTTCATTTTCAACCCTTACGTACAACCACCCCCATCATGGAAACAATTAGATTAACATACGTACATTTTTAAAAATATGTAGGATATGGATGATATCAATATCTGACGCGCTCGAGTATGTCCATGCAACAGTTTTTTTTAGGTCTCTATGACGCTCGAGTAAATTCCGATTTAGCATCGTGGGCTCCCCTACTATTAATACGTCGCCCAGAACTGGAACGACTGGTGACCAAATATTGAGCTAAGTTTTGGGAAATCACGAGTTTTTCCCTGACTTTTTGGATTTCTAGCAATCCCTGAATTTCTCTGACTTTTCAGAAAGTGGACACCCTGTTTACACACCACATTCGGAACAGCCTGTACTCTGCCTGACCCCGCTGCTGGTGGCGATAAATGCGCGGGCAGCGGCAGCTGTTAACGCCTGAGATGCACGCTACCTGTATCCTACTATTTTGGCTAAGTAAAGTTTTTTGGAGAGGCGCTAATTATATTTTTTTCGATAGTCGACGTCTTAATAATCGAGGAACTGCAGCTCTTTTATTTTTATTTCCTCTTATTAATTAGAAATATTTTTTTAAGTGGTCGATATGACGTTTGTGAGATTGAAATTGCAGAACCGTTGAGGGCTTAGTACTTAGTAGAAACAGTAAAAAAAAAACGAAGTCTGCTGTCACTGTCAAGTAGAATCTAACCTAAAACCGTTTTATATACTTTGCGATTTGGTGCGATCAGTGTTTTTTGGATAATTTTTAAAGACCTCTCAGCACAAACTCAGTACTTTAAAATTTGCCGCATTTCTCCACGACCTTTGCATGATAATTGGACCACGATTGGATAGTTTCGACGACTATTTTGGCTCTGCTTCTTCGACAACGCTATCTTGCAGTCTCGACGACACTTGGCTTGACATTTGGACTGCCTTACGAGTAAATTCGAATCACAGTATCCCTACAATGGATTCAGACGACTCCGACAGTATTCGAGTTGAAATGGGGCATTACAGAAATGTTCTCTAATGCTTTGTTCGTTGGTCTATGAAATACAGACGAGATTTTCAGAATTCTGCGTATTTATGCATCCTAGTCTTTACAAGCGACTTGGTGCAAGTCAGCTTCATCTTCCACTGCAAGTTGCTCATCAACAACATGATTTATACGAACCCTCTAGCCCTTCAACATCAAACACAGCAAAGGAGAACATAACAGAAGGGAGAGATATCGTGTTTTTTTACCAAAAAACAATAAAAAGGACATGGTCTCAGTAAGAGTCATGCTATACATTAAAATATTTATGCACAAATGGGTTTATATTCTTTATTTCAAAGTGTATTGAAGGAAGAGTTTCTGCTAAATCATTTACAGAATGAAGTGGCTTTGTGTGGCTACTAAAAAGGGGGTGATTCCATATAAAGTCATAGCGACCTTGAGGTTACATGTGAAATGCTTGATTTGAAGATTAAAAGAATCCGTATTTTTGAAGCGTCTCTGTTATTAACCATAACCACATAAAATTATGTAGACAAAGCTGTCTTATTGCATGTGTTTTAGATAGTTTTAGTTAATTTGCAGAGTAATATAATAAAAATGCAATAATTTATGTTTTATTTACTTCATAAATGTACAAATTATCATAAAAACGTTTAGCATAAGCTAAACGCATTGCATGTGTTTTAGATGGTTTTGGTTAATTTGCAGAGTAATATAATAAAAATGCAATAATTTATATTGTTTTTATTTCATAAATACACAAATTATCATAAAAACGTTTAGCATAAACATATGTCTCAAAAGACCTGATTTATTGGAACATGTATATAATATTCCTGGCAAAGGGTAATTTAAAAACAAGTCTTATTTTTAATAAATTAAATATTGTGCCATCCCCATAAAGGCATTAGAAGTACTACTAAGAAATACAAGGAAATATAACACAAATATTATAGGTCACTATGTGTTAAACCGGGATTTTAGTTTACTTTTGCATCAAAAGATGTCACTATCTCGTCTCAAGGAAAAGCTGAATCGCGCTGTAAAGATTTTTCCGGCAGGCTATAAAAGGGCTGTCAATCATATTAAACTTTTCATTTCCTAAGCAACCGTGGTTTGATTAACTTGTGTGTTATATGTGTAAACAATATGCATACCATTGATCATAAGTTAGAACAAAACCGTGGTGATTTACTTGTATTTTTAGTACTTGTACTTGTGACAGTGACCCTAGATTGTATTGTTTGTTCTACCAGTTGAAATGGATGTGTGTATATATACTAGCTTTTGCCCGCGGCTTCGCCTGCGTGGAATTCGGTTGTTCCGCGCTGTTCCCTCGGGAACTGTTTATTTTTCCGGGATAAAAAGTAGCCTATATCACTCTGTGGCCCATAAACAATCTCTATGCCAAAATCACGTCGATCCGTCGCTCCAATGCGACGTGAAAGACGGAGAAACATACAAACACATACACTTTCACATTTATAATATTAGTATGGATATATATGGCATTCAACCGTTTTATTTTGTCTGACTCTAATACATACATGACCGGGAATCGAACCTAATCAAAATCTCTGTGAGCAATGTTACAAATTCTGCAAATTTTTTCGTTATTTTTGATGATGTAAATCATAAGTGAAAAGAAACATATTTTACAAGATTTTATTCGACTTGCAATGTACAAGTATGTATGTATTATAATTATAAACCAAAATGAGAATACAAAAAAAAACATGTAGGACTTCTTATCTTTTTTATGTGTACCAACTGTATCTAACAAATTACTCATGTTTAAGCAAATAAAATATTTTATCTTTATCTTTATCTTTATCTTTATCAAATTTAAAGTACCATTAGCTTAGCACAGCAGTACTTATACTGATTACAGATTAGATGACAATGCAAGACAAGTATAGTCAACAAAAAGTATTGTGAGGAAAAATAAAAGCTTACACAAATAAAAACCAAAAATGATATTATTAAGAAAAAAATTTTGCTGACTGTACTTTTTATCGACTGTACTTGCATTGTCAACTAAAAATACATTTCTGTATTAAGAGATTGTCATGTTCAAAATTACATTTCCGTGCTAAATCTTAAATCTATTCTATTCTCTTCCATTAACCATTGAGGAGTTTCGTGGTACTTCTATGCCTCTTTTTTTATGGAAAAATGCATGTCCTTGGAAAAAACAGGTTATGCTCCTTCACTGGCTTTTTCTTGCAACCAAAATAAAAACACCAATGTGTGTTTACATCCACCTGAAAAAAAGATCAAAAATTATTATAAATCCTTACTTATATTTAATATTATAAACGTGAAAGGAACTCTGTCTGTCTATCTGTTAACTTTTCATGCTTCAACCGCTGAACTGATTTAGCCGAAATTCATTATGTAGGTAGTTGGAGTCCCGAGGAAGAACATAGGCTACTTTTTACCTCACAGTTTTATCCCGAAAAAATACATAGTACTTGCAGGAAAGCAATAAGCGAATTCTTCGTAGACAGAGTCTCGGGCAACAGCTAGTTATAATATAATGTTTCACTAACCACAGAAATTTTACTCTATCATAATATTTACCAGCCAATGCAGAACAACATCACCTGTCGCATCAATCACATTGTCAGTTGATATCTAAGTAAATGGTCACAATATAGGTAATATGTTTTTGTTATTCTGTGCTCTCAAACAACTTTGGTCCGGCAACCTATTCAACTTTTGATGCCCTAAAATGTAATGTAAAAAAAATAGACAAGAAACTGTATTGATATAAGTACTTTTGTACTTACGTTCATCCATTTTACCGGTGCGGACAAGAGTGCTTTATCTCCTTTGATTTCGGCAACATTGTATACTTATCACTGGTGTCAAAATATTCTAGACTCATAGCCATGTGTGGCAAGTTCCTTGAATCTGCTCGCACAAATTCACTCATTTCGTATTGAAAGGTGAAGCCGCTAAAATAGAAAATATGGTCCAAAAGTCAAGCCAAGTGTCGTCGAGACTGCAAGATAGCGTTGTCGAAGAAGCAGAGCCAAAATAGTCTTCGAAACTATCCAATCGTGGTCCAATTATCATGCAAAGGTCGTGGAGAATGCGGCAAATTTTAAAGTACTGAGTTTGTGCTGAGAGGTCTTTAAAATTATCCAAAAAACACTGATCGCACCAAATCGCAAAGTAAATAAAACGTTTTAGGTTAGATTCTACTTGACAGTGACAGCAGTGACAGTTGACTTCGTTTTTTTTTTAACTGTTTCTACTAAGTACTAAGCCCTCAACGGTTCTGCAATTTCAATCTCACAAACGTCATATCGACCACTTAAAAAAATATTTCTAATTAATAAGAGGAAATAAAAATAAAAGAGCTGCAGTTCCTCGATTATTAAGACGTCGACTATCGAAGAAAAATATATTTAGCACCTCTTCAAAAAACTTTACTTAGCCAATTGGTATCGTGGTCAAACTCGCGGCTCAGTATCTATGCCCTGCTATAAAGCCTGCTCCAAAGTTGCGATATTTAAAAGACTTGCCGTTATTCCGCGAATAACATAGTATTAAGAAAGAAAGAAATAAAACATTTATTCGAGACAAAAATGAGAAGAATAAATAAAAAAATAAAATAGTTATGCATGTCGCGAAATGGTCCCAAATCAGCAATCTGCCGGTCTTGCTTTGGGACCTTCTGGTCATCATACATTAAACTTTATACAGTTAAATACAGCGAAACCGAAATTATGCATTCATTATTATTATGCGGCATTATGCTGAGTGGGGACCTGTTTAGCGTCATGTATGTCTTTATTTGTTCTATGTTTGTTCCAATGTTTGTTTTTTATGGCGTTAAATAAATGTATTTTCTTTCTTTCTTTCTTTCAAATTCACCAAATCTCAGAGCACAGACAAGTTAGTTAAATCTCACTAATCCCACTATAAGTACCACTAGTATTATAAATGCGAAAGTTTGTATGTCTGTTTATTTGTTTGTTACCTTATCATGTACCGCTGAATCGATTTCAATGAAATTCGCTATACAGATAGTTTCAATCCCAGAGAATGAAAATTGCGTAGCTCCCGCGGGATAACGATAAACGAATTCTAAGCGGACGGAGTCACGGGTAACAGCTAGTAATGAATAATGTTACCTGTCGTCCGAGCGGCGTGTCGGGCAGCAGCGAGTGTCGCGGGAAGCCGACCGCGTAGTACGGCGCGCCCGGCGCCGGGTGCCGCGCCGACTGCCGCCCCGACTGGAAGCTGCCGACCAAACAAGAGCTCAGAGCCAGCGCTGTAGCTGCCGACCGGTGGACCAACAGGC
>NC_133481.1:18655039-18700390 GCF_025370935.1 Choristoneura fumiferana | reverse complement strand
CGCCGGAGTAGGCAGTCAGGTCTTCTAAATGGTCGGAGTTTACATACTCCTCCTTTACTATGACCGTAACGTCAATAAAACCTCATGATACTAACGCCATCTAGCGATATTTCACCTGTTTTTTTTTTTTTTTATTCGACTGGATGGCAAACGAGCAAGTGGGTCTCCTGATGGTAAGAGATCACCACCGCCCATAAATATCTGCAACACCAGGGTTATTGCAGACGCGTTGCCAACCTAGAGGTCTAAGATGGGATACCTCACGTGCCAGTAATTTCACCGGCTGTCTCACTCTCTACGCCGAAACACAACAGTGCAAGCACTGCTGCTTCGCGGCAGGATTAGCGAGCAAGATGGTGGTAGCAATCCGGGCGGACCTTGCACAAGGTCCTACCACCTGTCTTTTAGCCCTCATTAGTTGCTCGAAAAGAGCTCGAAATGCATGGCACTTCACTTGGCACATTCATTGAAATATTTGTGTGTACGAAAGAGATGTACTATTTAATTTCTTCCATGAGCGATGGAGATGGAAGACACAGCACCAAGTGAATTGGAGTGCATTACAAACACGTGCAAATTGCAATCGTCTTATCTAAATAGCAATTCGTCATTTTAATGGATAAATTACGTCAATGATAATTATTAATAACTAACATAAGTAAACAGATGGATCTTTGAGTAAAAGTGCTTTAATTTGAACCATTGAATTTATGAGTCCAGATTTCATGGTTTTCCTTTCATTTAATTTTGACAAGTTTGTTAGAGATTTCATCCTTATAATTGACTCTAACGATCGATGCAACAGAAGTACAGGGTTTAATTTTTACAGATTTTAGTCGGTTCGATTCCCGGGTATGGCAAGCGAATTTTCGAAAATCTTTGAATGCAGTTTTCTTTCTTGTCAAAAATTAAGGAATGTTTTTTTTGAGTAAAATTTTCTGTACAGTATTAAGAGTACTTTTCATTCATATGGCATTACAAAGTTCCACTGTGTATATAATTCTTCTGTACGTGTGTTTGTCACCTTACTCCTAAAGGGCTGGACCGATTTTCATGAAATTTTGTGTGTATATTTCAGTAGGTTCCTGGATGGTTAGAGAACACAATTGGACCCGATAGACGGCGTTGCTGTCGGTATGTTATCGTATTTAAAGTGCTGCTTTTCTGGGCAGTACAAGGTCTGCCAGATCCGCTAGTTTTATATGAGACTAGCTGTTGTCCGCGGCTTCACCCCCGTTGAAATTTTCTTCCATAAAAACCTTCCCCTGACAATAACGAACGCAACAAAAAAACAATTAGTGAAGTCGGTCCAGCCGTTCTCCCGAGTTTTGCGCTTAGCAACACATTTTACGATTCATTTTTATTTATAACTAGCTGTTACCCGCGGCTTCGCCCCCGTTGTAATTTTCGTTGTTGTTTTTTTCTTTCATAAAAACCTCCTCCTAACAATAACAAACACAACAAAAAAAGAATTAGCGAAATCGGTCCAGCCATTCCCGAGTTTTGCACTTAGCAACACATTTTACGATTCATTTTTATTTATAATTATATATATATATTGATTTGAAAACTTAAATCCCATTTATAAAAGCAAGAACCTAGTGTGTTTGTCCCTAAAGGCATGGCCTACCAATCCCTACAAGCTATATTTAATACAAAAAAACAGCAATAGATGGCACTATTATTAACATTTGTAAATTATAAAATGTGAATAAGCCGAATTACGTAGAAATATTAAGATTAAAATAAAGACTAGCATATTTTATAATCACAACTTCACATCAACCTTAATTCAACTCCTTAATTTGAAGATAAGAAACACCATAAAAATAATAAATTGAGAATACGAAAGTATAGGCTACATGTGGCTACATTTCAGCTATGAGGCTTTCGTAGTGATTTGCAATTGTGACGCTAGATGGCGAAAAACCGGAATGCGCTTGTTGGGCTTGCCCCGCGCTTGCTCACATTCGTCGAAACTATTTGAGAGAAACATGCCATTCTCTTCTAATGACGTAAATAAGACAGAGACATCATGCGTATCTCTAGTCGTCTAGGCTCAGTTGGTGAGCTTGTTGGTTGTTGTCAGTGTACCGTATCCTTAGTGTCTCACTAGATGGCAATACGTATCGTGTTATTTGTGTTCTCACTGGTGCCATCTATTGGGAAATCGAAGGAAAGAAAAATAGCCAGTTGAATAGCCAGTATTAGGGTGATACCATTTGCTTGTACTAGGTGGTGTCTCTGTTATATATGTACTCTGTGCTGAAGGCGACTCAAACCAAACTATACCGGGGTCGGGTTTGATGGGTTTGACACGTCCGATGAGGCTGGGCAGGTGGTCGCTCTTGCGGATCTGCTTGAAGAAAGCATGCCCCAGCAGCTGCGTGGCCGACGGCCGCTTCTCCGGGTCCCTGCAACAATGTGCTTTAGATTACACATGGGTAAGCTCGATTCGCCGATGAACTTGTCACCATCATAGCTGGATATGCATAGTAAATCTGTTTAAAAAAATATACCTCGTTGAGTTTCTTGCCGGATTCTCAACAGAGGTTTTTCCGAGCCGGTGGTAGTTTTTTTTTGACATTCATAAGTGCTTGTTTTGGCCTAAATTGAATAAAAATATTTTGGACTTTTTTGGGCCCTATGCACCCGTGCACACAACCACATAACAGATACAGACAGCAGAGACTAAATCCTTCCATTTGCTACGATCCTGGCATAGGTACAACTCTTGCTTCATTAATCTTTACATGGATGCACGTCGGTTTAGAGCCAGACCCGACCTTTCTTGAGAACGTGAAGTATCACGAAGTAACAATATGAATAATAGCCTGCTATTGTTAAAATTCAAATTCAAATTCAAATGATTTATTCAGTAAATAGGCCGCAATGGGCACTTTTACACGTCATTTTTTTAAACTACCAGCTTAAAAACTAGTGACTGTATAGTGGACCACGAGCAGTGGGCGACTAATAGTGACGCCTGCATGATGATGATGACCATTACCTCTGCAGCGCCAGGTCGCTGAGCTGATGGAAGCTGTCGGACAGCTTGCGGCCGCAGTACAGCTGGCGCAACGCTGCACTAATAGTGACGCCTGCATGATGATGATGACCATTACCTCTGCAGCGCCAGGTCGCTGAGCTGATGGAAGCTGTCGGACAGCTTGCGGCCGCAGTACAGCTGGCGCAACGCTGCACTAATAGTGACGCCTGCATGATGATGATGACCATTACCTCTGCAGCGCCAGGTCGCTGAGCTGATGGAAGCTGTCGGACAGCTTGCGGCCGCAGTACAGCTGGCGCAACGCTGCACTAATAGTGACGCCTGCATGATGATGATGACCATTACCTCTGCAGCGCCAGGTCGCTGAGCTGATGGAAGCTGTCGGACAGCTTGCGGCCGCAGTACAGCTGGCGCAACGCTGCACTAATAGTGACGCCTGCATGATGATGATGACCATTACCTCTGCAGCGCCAGGTCGCTGAGCTGAATGGAAGCTGTCGGACAGCTTGCGGCGCAGTACAGCTGGCGCAACGCTGCACTAATAGTGACGCCTGCATGATGATGATGACCATTACCTCTGCAGCGCCAGGTCGCTGAGCTGATGGAAGCTGTCGGACAGCTTGCGGCCGCAGTACAGCTGGCGCAACGCTGCACTAATAGTGACGCCTGCATGATGATGATGACCATTACCTCTGCAGCGCCAGGTCGCTGAGCTGATGGAAGCTGTCGGACAGCTTGCGGCCGCAGTACAGCTGGCGCAACGCTGCACTAATAGTGACGCCTGCATGATGATGATGACCATTACCTCTGCAGCGCCAGGTCGCTGAGCTGATGGAAGCTGTCGGACAGCTTGCGGCCGCAGTACAGCTGGCGCAACGCTGCGCTCGCCTCGGCGCCGTCGCCGACGCCGCTGTCGCCTGCGTACATACCTGGAAGATCACATGTGAAAATATAAAAAAAAAACACGCGACTATGGTACACCTGTAACTGCGCCGTCATCACACCCTGGATATTTCTAGGTCAAAGTGCGCCCTACGACTATTCTAAGCCCAAACACTGCTAGGTTACGCTTAAGTCTTGGTGTCTTCCTGAATGCTACATTAGACTCTGGTTACCATTCTGAGTCAAAGTACACCTTAAGATGATTCTAACCAGCTCAAACACGGCTAAGTTACGTCATAGAGCTTCGAGCACAGAATAAGTAATAGTACAAATACAGAAGCGACATTTAGGCATAAGAATTGTACCTACTTTATGCTTCTCTGTCTATTACATAACTCGTGTTCACTCGCACGCATCACGTGTAGTACTAGGGTTGCTACGCCCGGAATACACTAGTGAACGTTACAAATGTTCTAGCTAGATATTAATGTATTGTCACAAGAACTACACATAACTGCCAAGTTTCGTGTCAATACCACAATAAGAAGTGGATGATTCCTAAGCAACCGTCGGCGTCGCGTGTCATGTTATTTAAATAACATGACAATGTATTGTCTTCTCTTCTTTTTTAAAATATGGCTTTTCTGTCCTAATTAATAGGACAATTTCGCCAGTGTCAAGGTAAACTCTCTTTTGACGTTGTACGGTAATTGTAGTTTTTGCAACTTGATAGTAAAATTCCAGAAACCACGCGGAGACAACTTGCGCATTAAAAAATGTTAGACACGAGAGCAATATAGAATTTTGGGAACACTGTTCACTGTTAAGGTTAATCGCCGCATTAAACACTATCAAAATTATACTTCAACTAGCCAAAGAAACAGAAATAGCAAAATTAGATATTGTCTACATCCGCCATCTTCGAATGCTACAAACCGAATAAGAAGTGGATGATTCCTAACCAACGGTCGCTGTCGCGTATCATGTTATATAACATATTATTGTGGTATTGACGCGAAACTTGGCAGTTATGTGTAGTTCTTGTGACAATACATACGTTTATATACGCTTGAAATTCGTTCCTGACACGTTCTGATTAAAAAGCCGTGGTGGCCTAGTGGTTTGACCTATCGCCTCTCAAGCAGAGGGTCGAGGGTTCAAACCCCGGCTCGCACCTGTGAGTTTTTCGAAATTCATGTGCGAAGTTACATTTGAAATTTACCACGAGCTTTGCGGTGAAGGCAAACATCGTGAGGAAACCTGCACAAACCTGCGAAGCAATTCAATGGTGCGTGTGAAATTCCCAATCCGCACTGGGCCCGCGTGGGAACTATGGCCCAAGCCCTCTTGTTCTGAGAGGAGGCCTGTGCCCAGCAGTGGGACGTATATAGGCTGGGATGATGATGATGACGTTCCTATTACAGTCATGGCACGATACGGTGAAGTGGGTAGAGACCTTTATGACACACACTTAGTCGCCTTTTCGACAACCCATGGGGGGCTACCGTTTTCGGCTGACCAGTTGGCGCCACTGTAGACAAAGGCTCTGCCTGAAGTAGGCATAGTGGTTAGTTATTACGGGCGTGAAAACAAAATTTACATTTAAATTATGTGTAATACCTTAAAACCGTACCATAAAAATATCGAGCATGCCACAGTGTTGCGTAGTCCCGTTTTGTTCGGAAAAAAGGGAGGACAAAGATTTCCGAAAGACAAAACTGTCTCATAACACAGACATTCATTTTCCCGCAACCCATATTTGCCATAATTAATTTCAGGTATTGCAAAATATTCACAAAATTATTCTAATTATAAATAAACCCGCGTAGCTCACCCAAAAACTATGAGATTTGACATTTCGGAGACCTCACGCTACACTAGCGCCTCTAGCGGCGAATTCATACGCGATAGCCCTCATTCTATAACCGCGAGAGACACTCCTTTTTATGGCATGTACCTACTAAATTCTCAACAGTCGTAGTAAGTAAAATCTTTCTGACGATGCACTCACTCTTCATCTCGTCATCAGCTGCCTCGGGGAAGGTGGAACAGTCGAGCAGCTGGGGGCGTGAGCCGCGCACTTTCTCCGTGAACATCAGTGGCGTGGGTACCTCCGCGAATGGGACCGCGCCATTGCCAAGCTCACAGCACAGCACGCCCACTGAGTAGATGTCTGAACGTTCGTCGTAGCCTTTCAGGTTCTGGGGGGGCAAAAGGGATAAAAAAATATATGAAATGCATACTTCAGAATTATTACACACACACACACACACACACACACACGCGCGCGCGCGAGTAGCGAGCGTATTTTGTATGAACGCGATCATGCGACGAGTTCGCCGCGACTGATATGTGTATAGAAAACACGCTCGCAAGTCGCAAGTGTGATAAGGCCCTTATATTTTTTGGGTTCATCAAATACTGTATAGATTTCGAACGTATACATTATCAAAATATGCATTTTGTGCCATATGACTAAGAACCATTATGCATTGTAACTATTACATATTATGACTACTATGCATTTCAAGCTTATGCGTTTAGAACTTATGTCAAATAACTTTATATATTTTGATGCATTATATTTTATAATTTGCGGTATTACAACTGTATATATTTCAACCAATATGTATTTTAAATTTATACTATTATCCGTCTCGCTACACTAGCGCCCCTGGCGGCGAATTCATACGCGATAGCCCTCATTGCTTCAAGAAAAAGACATTTCTCCCACATCTCTGATTGAAATGCGGCATTACATTTGTTGTTTGGTGCCTGACCTGTTCTAGCAGCTCGGGGCTGAGCCACATGAGATTGGTGTTGTCGTGGTCGGGCGGCGGCAGCGCGTGCAGCTGTCTCGCGCGGCGCCCGCGCACCAGCAGCGAGGCCGCGCTCCGCAGCCCCGACAGACGCGCGCCGCCGCCCGCGGCAAGCAACACGTGGCTCGCCCGGATGCTCCTGGAATAATACCGGAGAACCGTTCGTTGTAATCCTATTAGAACGGAGCCCTCTCGATTACCACGTCATGTCTTGCTCGGCGCACTGGCCGATGCCAAGAGAAACGTCGGGAGACCTTTGCTCAGATTTAAGAGCGTTTATACCTGCTGAGCTGGCAACATTGCATTTTTGTTAGTTTTTCTAGATTATTCCATAAAACTTTGAAAATAAAAAATGTGAGCTGTTAGAACTGTTAGAAAAGCAGTTTTTCTAATGATGGTTCTTAGGCATGTTTTATCAAAATCGGTTCAGCCGTTTGTGAGATATTGACTGTTGAAGTGACAAAGTCGGGGTTTTCCAACTTTTTGTTGCTTAGGATGGACAACATATGAAAACCACCATTCATTTTTTAAATTTCATATATACAGGGTGGAAAAAATCTATGGGCCCTCGAAGGCAACTACCTAAAATCCTTTAGTTAGCTAACTGTCTTGAAAAGAAACATTCATTTATTGCTTAGTGTTTATTTTCCAAAATTATAGTTTGTTCAATTCCCAGGTGAGACAAGCAAAGTTTAGAAGATCTCTAAATGCAGTTTTGTTTAATTTAAAAAATAAAGGAATTTTTCCTTTTATTACAATTAGCTAACCTAGTTGCCCTCCAGGACCCACTGATTTTTTCCACCCTGTATATGAATTCAATAACTCTCACCTATGAATATACAACTGCTTATGTAAATACTGCAGTGCAGACAGCACATCGCGCAGTATGATGGCACAGGCCAGTTCGGGCAGCCCCTCGTGGAAATAGTGGTCCAGGACATCACGGCACGAGCCGAGGGACATGAGCGGGGACACGACATACAGCTCCCGGCCATGCACAAAGCTCGTGAGGTACGGGAGGATGTTTTGGTGCTGAAGCTCTTTGCGAGTTAAGATGTCTTGCTGTAAATAAATTTAAATGTAACATCTAAGTTAGTGTTCGATACAGCGCCATCTATAGTTCATCTGCTGAACTAGATAGCTTGCTAATTAATCAAAATGATTGATGCCCGTTGAAATTCATGAACCTCAGCAGTTACAAAATAAAACACTATGTGGTGGCGCTAGTATCGCGCATAATATAAATAAGGTTTTTTAAGTTTGTTTGTCACTGTTCCATTGCAATCGGCTTCGGAGTAAAAAGTCCAAAAACCAACCGGTCTCTCATTTCGGGCACCCAACTTTACAGTTACTTAATAATAGGTTCGGATTGATTTCCTGATTATGTCTTGTCTGTGTCCCGTGAAATGCTGACAGATTTCTGATCTAAAGCAAATGGGCAATACGGTATTTGACTATTTTGTATATGTTTTATAAATTAAAACTACACAATGCAGTGATGTACACGCATCAGCTCAAAGAGCTGCTAGTGTATTATTTCAATAATAATAATAATGCCTGATATTGAATAGAAAAACAATTCTTAAGCTAACTTTACAAATAACAAAGTTATAAAGGTTTGAAATTCAAGATTAGACAGAGAAAGACATACTGGCAAGTGACGTCACATGCCAGTACCGCCATACTTGCTGCATAGAGAAAAGCGTTTGAGAAAGAGACAGGTATATAGATTTTTCAAAAAATCACTATAAATCCAATTTTCAATCAATTTAAATTTTCTCTTCGATAAACACTATCTGTTTATCTATATTTTCATAATAATATTAAGATATGGCAAAATCAGGAATTGTCAAATACCGTATTGTTCTTTAGTCTTGTGGTTTGCTTTTTTGACTGCTTTTAGGGGTAGCAGACATAATTAAGTATTTGATATTAATTTTAGCTTGATCCCTCCAAATGTCATAACTAGAGAGTGGATTTGAAGTAGCAATTACAAGTGTAATATGGATATGACTAGTGTGTTTGGTTAGATAGACAGATATATTTATTTATTAGATATTATGTTGTTTATTGGTCTCACAGTTATCTTATTACTTACTTACTTACCACAATGCAATCTTATAGATAAATAAATTCAATAAATGTTATTCTTTACATATAAGGAAAAATATTTTATTCTAATTAAAGGAGTTTTATACAACTCAAAATACAATCCTATTTATAACGCACCATTTTGTATGTTGATATGAAAAATAAATACTGACTCATACTTGTCTTATCCATATTAAACTTGTAATTGCTACTTCAAAATTTTGTAGTAGTTGTATTACAAAACTTTAAACTGAATTGCTACTGTTACTATATTTTGTAAGGCCTGTTTAAAGAGATGAGAAACAATGAAATAAATAAATTCCCATTTTCCTAATTACTATTCAGACAAGCATTTAAGTTATTAGTATAGTAATCCCTTTGAATAAACCCTTTAAATACTGGTATTATTTAATACACAAATTACACAATAAGAACTCTTAAGGTCAAAATAAGACACAGTTGTTATAGATTTTTACAGTTGAAAAGCATCTGTGTATTCATATTTCTTTACCTGTATCAGGTTGGCATTCTCCTTACTTTTGTCAACAAAATATCTTTTGACGGCCACATACTGCTTACTAGGCTTATAAAGGGCGGAATAAACGACCGCTCCGCCCCCACAACACTCGGTTATAATCGAAGTCAACTGATAATCATTGAAATCTGGGTTCAACATTTCAAACGCGAAATCTACCTCTTAAATTACACACAACGGCAGAAACACCTAAGAAATAGCTAAACAGATGTCAGAAAACATATTTGACTATACACAGATCTATTAATACTTTCGGTTTCATTAAAATTCAATCACTTTGAGGAACAAATAAATCAACAAAAAATATTTATGTTTGTTTTACTATTTGACGTTGACGTTCTCGGTTGATGTTGCAAGCACAAAAATAAATAAAAGTTATTGAGGGCTCTCATCCATTGGTATTGTTTAAATGCCTACTTTTACGGCAAGCATAATTCTATTGTACTAAGGTAATTTCATTATAAATAATGAAAGAAAATGATTTCATATTTGTTTCTAAATACCCATACCCCATACTCTACGATTATTATTCGTAGCCCAAACTGAACATTGAACATACTTTCGCAGGGTAAATATTGATAACCAAAACAAACTATTAAAATTGTCTTTTCAGAGTTTAACTTGATTAATTTAATGTCAGTACCTAAATGTATTTATTTTATTGCATTATCAAAATTACATATTTATCAGTTACCAAGTTACTTATTTGGTTTGTTTTGGTTCATTCAAGTTTGGCTGTGGCTGTAAGTAAATCCGTTGACGTTCATTCAACGTTCAACTCAGGAGTTGCTGTCAGTTAGTTAATTTTTCAATACTCAGTTTTGTTGTGCTTTGTTTAATATAATAATTAAAGAAAAATGGAAATACAAGTAAGTAATAGATTTAGTTAAACAATAGGTACTTAGTTGCACTCTTTTTATTTTTAAAGTCGTGTAATTAGAACGTCATTGATTACTTAACAGGTTTTCTTAACGTTACTTTGCTGCGGTTTGATTCGCTTGTTTTTGTCTTGGCGTTCGCATCACACACAAGGTAGTTACCGTACCGTAATATAGGTCGTACCGACTGTACGACCTATATTATTCGACCCGGAACAAAGGACCACTAATCTATGACCTGATATTCATGCCCTGTGATTTGCCAAAAAGGCCGTCCTAAGTCCTAGCCCTGTACAAACGTGTAGTAGTGTAGTGTTGCCAAAAAATCGATAGTTTGCGATCGATAGTTTTAATGATAGTCCTTGTTTTTCGAAATTAATGTGCGGAATTACATTTGAAATTTACCACGAGCTTTGCGGTGAAGGAAAACATCGTGAGGAAACCTGCACAAACCTGCGAAGCAATTCAATGGTGCGTGTGAAATTCCCTATCCGCACTGGGCCCGCGTGGAAACTAGGCCCAAGCCCTCTCATTCTGAGAGGAGGCCTGTGCCCAGCAGTTGGACGTATATAAGCTGGGATGGATGGATGGAAACAAGACACGACAAGGAAACCTAGTACCTAAGTACCTACCTATCACAGAACAGACTATTGAGGGATACTAAGGCGGACTTTGCACGGATCAAGAGACTCAGCAGGGCTACTAAGAAACTCGAAGTTCGTGTCGTGCGGTCCCTCTCGCTCTCGTATTAAAAAGTATAAGTTGCAGAGAACCACACGCCACGAACTTCGAGTTTCGAGTTTCCTAGTAGCCCCGCAGATCCAGAGTTAACGAGGTGGGTAAGTATTATGTACCTACTTATAATAATGTAGGTACCACAGAGTTTACAGCGATCTCAAGGTGGAGTAGTGTCAGACGGATGGGAATGAAAAGTGGCACCTTGCTGCCCTCCCCACAAAGAGGTGCCAGGATTCTATGGCCCGCAATGGCCACGATTCTAGAGGAGGACCAAGTATCCGGCCCCCCTCTTGTTGGCGCGGGCCACCCCAGCCTATGCCGTGGGGTATAGGCTGGAGTGGCCAGCGTACGGCGTGGTGTCACTATGCTACGGCATCCGCAAATGGCAAGAGGGGAATACCGGTGGGTTTTTAGAGGGTAGGCCTCCCCCTCCTTCCGCTTTGAAAGACTTGCGGGGAGCGATCGTCCCACGTGACTGTTGCGCCGTATCCAGCCGCGTTCGTGCGTAACGCATTTCCCCACCGTTAAAAAAAAGTGAAGTGTCAAATTGTATGGAGAACTGTCATCTGTAATCCAGATTCGAGTTTTTGACAATTTAGCTAAGTATAAGTAACCTATCCAACAAAAAGTTGGAATACCCCCGACATTGTCACTTCAAAGTTCAATATCTCAAAAACGGTTGAACCGATTTTGATAAAACATGTCTAAGAACCATCGCTAGAAAACCTGCTTTGAAATAAAAAAAACCGCATTCAAATCGGTCCACCCGTTTAAGAGCTACGGTGCCACAGACAGACAAACATAGCGGTCAAACTAATAACACCCCTCATTTTGCGTCGGGGGTTAAAAAAACCTTTAACCATGGATAAGGGGTTACAGTCCCATAGATTTAGACACTACTTACCCTAGGCTTGCAGTTCACTCGAGTAAAAATTTCCTGATGTTGGTCTTCAACGCCCAAAAAACAACAAGATAAGTTAGTACCTGCGTATAACCCGCGATCGTCTGTCGAATTCAGGGGGAGCTACTACGACATACGAAAATCGGGCCAGTTCGTATGGTACCGTCCCTCTCACATATTAAATAATATTAGAGTCAGCGCGAAAGCAAGATACGAAGTTCGATTTGCACTTCTTTCGTAGTTCGGCCAGCGATGATTTCACGGGCGATGTTAGACTCACACCCCAGATACTTGGAGGCAAACAATTACCACCCCAGTAATGAAATTGACCTTGCCCGCCGTTGCATTTTACGTACAAATTAGTTAAGTACTAATTAATAGTGCGCTTCGAGAAAAGCACCCATAACTAGGCCATAACCTGTCTGTTTTGTGGCCATACAATGCGCCAAACTGCCAAACTCGCAGTCGAAGAAATAACAATCAAATAACGTAACGTAACTGTTATCCGTAGCTTCGTTTATAATATAGTAAGACTAGCTTTTGCCGGCTTCGCCCGCGTGGAATTCGGTTATCGTGCGCTGTTCCCTCGGGAACTGTGCATTTTTCCGGAATAAAAAGTAGCCTATGTCACTCTCTGGCCCATAAACTATCTCTATGCCAAAAATCACGTCGATCCGTCGCTCCGTTTCGACGTGAAAGACTGACAAACATACACACTTTCGCATTTATAATATTGGTATGGATCTATTATCCAAAGCCAATCGGGCATTTTGCAAATCGATATAACAAGCTTTTATTTAGTTTCACCTGTCCCGTTGTCTGTCTGTCTGTAATCAAATCTTGCAAGTTTCGTTAAATTCGACCATCTTCCAGGATTGACTTGAAATTTGGCATACTTATGTAGGTAAATTGCGTGACAATACAATAATCTGGTAGTGACATCCTGGTAGTCCGGCCAGGATCGTCTCCGTAGAACGGAACTCTTCAACGGTTAATGGCGTCGACTTGAAATTTGGTGTGCAAATGTAATTTGGGTGAGAATGCAAGTAAAGTCGACGAAAAGTACTTACCTACAGTCAGTAAAAAAGCTTGTACGTATTAAAAATTATTAAATTATTTTTTACCAAAAAACATTTAAATTTAAGACACAAATAGAGTATTGAAAAAGCACCGTGTATGTCGTAAAGTTATATGGTTCTGAGATATCATTACGAAATACATTTTCAGGCCATGAATTAACTAAACTGAACATGCATTTCCGCGTTAAAAGTATGCTTTGATCTCTCTTGGAAGGTGTTCTAATTAACATAGCTAATAGCTTTATCATTGGCTTGTATTTGATGAACAAAATTATCTGTTCAATTGTTCAATTTTAATGTAGTTTCTTGCGGCAATCTGTGGCAAGCAAAAGGTTAATTTATTACCTTGTGCAAGGTCCGCCCGGATTGCTACCACCATCTTGCTCGCTAATCCTGCCGTGAAGCAGCAGTGCTTGCACTGTTGTGTTTCGGCGTGGAGAGTAAGACAGCCGGTGAAATTACTGGCACTTGAGGTATCCCATCTTAGGCCTCTAGGTTGGCAACGCATCTCCAATCCCCCTGGTGTTGCGAGTGTCTATGGGCAGTGGTGATCTCTTACCATCAGGAGACCCACTTGCTCGTTTGCCAACCAGTCGAATAAAAAAAAAAAAAAAAAAGGTGCCGCAAGAGTTTTTCGTGGGCAAGGGCACATTTCATTTTTGTTGACATAGTAAAAGATTCTGTGAAGGTTTCCAGGTATATAGTAGAAGTACAGGATGTCATGAAATTAACAGCCCATTCATAAAAAAATGTGACCACGATAATTGACGGGGTCGAAACGCTCGAATGACCCTCCTACTGATATTGTACCCTGATTGGCAATTCTATTATGCTCATAGCAGGTAAGCAATGCTGAGTGATCGCAACAAAGTTGTTACGTAACCTTACAGCAAATGTGCGGCATGTTCTGTGTACTTAGGAAAAATAATAACGAATCGATTGACACCTTATTTACGAGGAGTAGTCTAGATGCTACGGTGGAACATACGTAAATGCAAACATACATAGACTGTTAAAATCACTCTTCCTTTGGCTTGAGTAAAAAACTGACCATTAAATCAACTACAACCTCTTTAGTTCTTACCCTGCTTCTCCGTTTCCACAATCATTGTTATGGGGCTCCTGAATCAATCAATGGTCCATTAAATCTTTATTAAGAACACTGAGTATATAGTTCTTTTCTTGACCAGCCCGTTTTCAGCGCTAACTGTAAATGCTATCTGTCCCACTAATGGTTCTGTTTTCCTACTATTTGTCTGCTTATTCGTCTTTTTGAGATGTTGTTGGTGCTTCACAGAACAAATGCTTGTAAAGCGTATTAAAATGCAACATTTTCAATCAATTACTTAGTAATTAGCTTAATAAGAAGCTAGATGCCCAAATAAGACACTCCGCGCCCGACCCACGACCAGACGGCCGCATGCAAAAATTCACAATTCTCAATAAAAGCTGTAATTCCTATATATAAACAGGCGGCAACCGCATCTCCGATACGGTTTATACGATGTACTCACTGCTATATAAAACTGGGGAGTGAGCCAAAATCTAAAATTAAAGGCCGAAAGCAGTCGAACGGAGCCGATCCGCCCGCCCGCCTCAGTCCATCGTCGGCTGCCGCACAGTCCTTCCGAGTCGCGGTAACCAAACTATAAGAACGGTTAAACGGTTCAAACTTTCGAGAGTGAAGTGGATTCAAACCAAGTTTGAATTTTAACCGTGCAGTGCTAGTGTTGTGTATTGTTGTTTGTTACCGGTAAAGGAGTTTTTCATTTGTTTTCATGCTTTGCAGCGTGCGTTATGGAACGTACGAGTATTAAGTTTCAATATGTCCGCCTTCCAGTTTGCTTTTCCGGTTCCTTTTCAGCGTTTGTTTTTTCTTCGTATATTGGCCAATCTGTCGTACTGCCTCTGTTTACCTTTACCAAATTTTGTGGGACAAAACATCATCAGCGGATTATTTGTTTCAATGCATGCTGGGAGCCGGAATTTTTAATAACCTCAAACGGGCATAACTTCCAATAACCTAGTAACTACTTCGATATATGTTTTAACCTGTAGCTCAATTGCAAGTGATTAGTGTTACCATTCGACTTGCCCAGTTTGCGGCGTGTTTGCAGTAGCTGTGGAGTTTTTTTTTTACTTTTTCATCCGCATTGCGATCGGTCTGGCGGCCAGTCTCAGACATTGCGGAGGCTGCCTTATTGATCTAGACCGCCTCTTAGACCTAAGTCAATTTAATCTAAATATTCAAGGACTTTCAGCCAGAACTGAGAACAGTGCTTTTTTCCAAGAATGTACAGATTGATCAATGATACTTCAGTAGGTAATTTTGATATAAAACTTGTGCCGTTTTGCAAATTTAGTTGGAATCTTGTAATTTTTTTGTGTTGTGATGGTTAAGTTAGATCGTTACATATATAGATAAGCATGTTGCTATGGATTGCCCTATATCGATGAATTAATTGCCTATGTTATCTCTATTTCATGCTATGAATTGCGATATTATGAAGACGCATTATAGCAATAGTATGGACTAATTAAACACTGCCGGATGGATAGGCTTATACACTTTAAACTTTTAAATTAACAAATGAAGACAAAGTATTACCGAGCACATTGTTTTTTTTGCGTCAGCCTTATTCTCATTGAATTATTTTAGTAGCTTTAACTCCTGTTATATTATAATATCGATTTCCTCTATACAATTAAAATAAGTCGAAAGTTGGAGTTGTTGGAATTAACAGGTTAAAGATTTTCATCATTAACATCTTAACAAAAAGTCCTTAAAAATGAATTAAACCATTTTGACGACACTTAGCTTAACCATCGCGAATAAAACTATTTTTACTAGCTCTTGCCCGTGGCTTGGTCTACGAAGAATTCGTTTATCGCACTCCCGCGGGAACTCTTTCATTTTCCGAGATAAAAATGTCCTTCTCAGTCTCGAACTCTCTTCATACCAAATTTCATCACGATGGGTTTAGCACTTTAAGCGTGACAGCGTAACAAACCAACTTACTTAGGTACGCATTTCTTATGTTAGGAAGATTTAAAACAAAATTGCGTCTGATTTAGAACTTCTTTTGAAAGCTACGATGCTTCAAACACACAGATAAACACTTTCAACTTTAAACATACCTCCGTTGTGAAATATTTCGAATGATTTAGTTTAATTTCTTCATTTAGATTTTTAATAGTGGTTGTGATATACTTCCAAACATTGATTGATGTTTGTTTATTTATTTACTTCTAAATTTATATACCTACATTATACATAAGTATATAAAAATATTACAATGGTTATATGTCTAAATTAGTCCTTGATGTGCAACTTCCTTTTTGTTACCAAAATTCTTTGGTAACAAAAAGGGTAACAAAAAGGAAATTTCCATATTGATAATTATTAGGACATCTTGGGAGAGACTGTTCACTTTTTTCAAATGTTTCAATGCTTTCCACCGCCGCGTTTTGCTAGCAGCACTAACGTGACGGAATGAAATATAAATAGTAATACAGTGGGAGTTATTAATATTTTACAGCTCCAACTAGAAACATCTTGATGCATCCCAGAGCGGGCCGTAAATCAACGTTTACTATCTTCAAAATCTATTGGCTGGCTTTGAATACTGATGTAAAGAATGGCCAATTTGACAGCTGTCAGTCTTAGCTTGAGATCTTTTTCTTTTATTTGAACAACTAGGTATGTATTTTTAACCGAATGAAAGTGAAATAACTTGACCAACCTAAAAAAGTTGAGGAACTCCGGCATTACGACCGGCATTATCCGGCTGACGACCGGATGGCTGAGTGGTTAGAGAACCTGACTACGAAGCTTAAGGTCCCGGGTTCGAATCCCGGCCGGGGCAGATATTTGTATGAACAATACGAATGTTTGTTCTCGGGTCTTGGATGTTTAATATGTATTTAAGTATGTATTTATCTATATAAGTATGTTTATCCGTTGCCTAGTGTCCATAGTACAAGCTTTGCTTAGTTTGGACTAGGTCAATTGGTGTCAAGTGTCCCATGATATTTATTTATTTTATTTATTTATTATCATTATCCGGATGCATTATCGGCATGATTTAATATATATGCAACATATGCAACCTCGCTAAAACATTTAATTATCTTATGTTGCATTCGCAATGCTTAGACAGGGCACCTTCTGGGCACGTAAAAAATGGATTTCAAAAACACACACACAATGATTTAAAAATAAAATATAGAGTAATCGATTCTACTCTTGATTCTTTCAGGTTTTCAGTTATTTAAAGTTAAAGAAAGCCAAAAAAAAAACGTTTATTCTACAACTAGGCCGCAAATGGCTCTTTTAACATGTATTTTTTTTAACTACCAGCTCTTGCGGAAAAAGCATCATTGCCAAGAATGCAAGAAACTTGACAGAAAGTAATTTTTTCATAACCATTGTCGTTTTGAAGTACTTACATACGTATATGTGTGTAAATACTTTATTGTACAAAACACATAAAGAAATAATCGTGTATATAACAAATTTACTCGCGTATCCAATGCGGCATTTTTCCTGCAAACCCTTCTGGAACAGTCACGCGATGCCCCCATATCCAGAGTCCCCCCACTCCAGGAACTATACTACGAAGTGCAAAAATCGAACTTCGTGTCTTGCCGTCCTGCCGACGCTAATATCATTCAATACGAGAATGAGAGGGACGGTACGATAAACTTCGATTTCGTATTTCGTAGTAGCCCTCCCCGACTTACGGCCTGTAGCGTGCCTGTAACGCTTCCTATCGCTGCCAAAGTTAAATGACTGTGCCTTTTTAGAAATTGCGCGACTTACAAAAAACCGGCCAAGAGCGTGTCGGACACGCCCAAGATAGGGTTCCGTAGACATTACGAAAAAAAAAGTAATATTATGTGCGTTATAACACAATTAAAACACAATTTTTGCTACTTTGGGAGCGATTATTTCCGGAAATCTTCACTTAATTAATCAAAAAAGTTTTTGAGAATCCTTACTATCTTTTCAAAAGTGCTGTCGAACTATGTGCCACACGTTGATGCGAGTTAAAAATTGTTTTTTTCAATTTCTGTTACACGTGTATGAAGTGAACCCCTCCCCCTATAAATATTTATTTTTGTAATTTAACTACAAAACTAAATAGCGGCTTTGACAAGACATCTGTACTCCAAATTTCATTGATATACATCTTGTAGTTTTCGAGTAAATGCCTGTGACATACGGACGGACGGACAGACAGACAGACAACCAGACGGACTTGACGAAACTATAAGGGTTCCGTTTTTGCCATTTTGGCTCCGGATCCCTGAAAAGGGGTAGGTGAATTCAAGAAATTTTTAGGTGAAATAATAGTAAAGTAAGTTTTTAATGAACTTCCAACAATACTTTGCTCACCTCCGACATTATGATTATACTATTTCTGTGCAACAAATGCAAATCTTATCTTATCTTTGTTTTTATTTTAATACTATTGTTTTATTTGTTTAATGTATTTTTATTTTGTTTTATCTAATGTGCAAGGAGCGAATAAAATATTTCTATTTTATTTCTATTTGAATCTAAGGTATGAAAATTTTTAAGCATAAGTACTTTTAACAATTGTTTTATTTAATAATACGGTGCATTAACCTCAATATGAGAGAAAAGCTAGAAACTTTTTTTTTTGTTAGCCTATTTTTGTGTCCCACTGCTGGGCAAAGGCCTCTCCTCTCTTGCTCCTCCTGCCTATCAAAGGCGAGCTCCCGCCATCCCACATTATAGGCATCTAAGTCCCTCCATCTCCTCTTCGGTCTGCCTCTATTACGGTATCTGTCACTAGGAGCCCATTCCGTAACAATTTTGGCCCAACGTTCTGGGTTCATTCGACAGATATGTCCAGCCCAGTCCCGCTTCAACTTGGCCGTCTTTACGCCCACGTCAGCATTCGAGTCCTTGAGCGTAGCTCAGTGTTCATCTCATCATCTCATCCCAGCCTATATACGTCCCACTGCTGGGCACAGGCCTCCTCTCAGAACAAGAGGGCTTGGGCCATAGTTCCCACGCGGGCCCAGTGCGGATTGGGAACTTCACACACACCATTGAATTGCTTCGCAGATTTGTGCAGGTTTCCTCACGATGTTTTCCTTCACCGCAAAGCTCGTGGTAAATTTGAAATGTAATTCCGCACATGAATTTCGAAAAACTCAGAGGTGCGAGCCGGGGTTTGAACCCACGACCCTCTGCTTGAGAGGCGATAGGTCAAACCACTAGGCCACCACGGCTTTTTTTTTTTGGCGGCGGATGGATGCGAGGGGCTAAAGGCAGTGTCGTGTCGCGCTATAGAAGAGGCCTATGTCCAGCAGTGGACTGCTGTAATGATGATGATATGGCTGATGATGATGATGGAGGGTTTCTTGACAGGCGAATACCTCCACTCTTTTGTTGCCCCATGGCCTCCAGACCTCTAACTCCGGCCCTGTGTATTTAAAGTATTTAACAGACAACGCCCTGCAAAAGCAGAAACCTTGCAAAAATCGCTACCCTTCCTTACGTGACGTACCAACATCTTATTTTTAACGTTTGAAGGTAATTCTTTTCTTTACCGTATGGCGGCGTTCCAACCGGCGCAAACGCATCTCTGTCACAAATAATATATAATGCTGTATCATTACAGATGATGAAATTTGGACTGATGAAGCTGATTGCAAATTGTATCATCGTTTAAATTTAGTGGTGATAGGAGGGTTACTTATTTTGGCACGAAAAAGTTAGAACATATATGCACTTTCCGCCACAGATATAGATTACACTAGATCAGGGTTTCTCAAACTTATGGCTCCACGTACCCCTGTTAAAGTTTCTAGACGACAGCGAACCCCTACCTCTCCCCCCCTATTTTTATTTCAATCATCATGATAATATAATGTATATCATTTATTTCAATAAAAGGTAACAAATATAGGTAAGAATCGTCTTGCCAACGAAAATACAAACTGAAACAAACAACGACAAATAACAAACAAATAAGTAACAAATTTGGAGTTAAAATAAAAAATACAAAAATACTCCAAAAACCAATCTTAATCGCCTTGCCAGTCTTGCAGCCACCATCACGTACCTAAACCTTGTCGCGAACCCCCTACCGTCGAATAGCGAACCCCTAGGGGTTCGCGTACCCCACTTTGAGAAACCCCACACTAGATTACGCAAATGCATCTACGTCGCGTGTCCGAACCCCGACCAAACTTCCGTCCCGGGGACATAGGATAGTTTTTATACCGGAAAATTGCATAGTTCCTGTGAGATAGCGATAAACGAGTTCTACGTGAACGGAGTCGCGGGTAACAGCTAGTTTATTATTATATGGACGACCGGATGGCTAAGTGGTTAGAGCACCTGACTACGAAGCTTGAGGTCCTGGGTTCGAATCCCGGCCGGGGCAGATATTTGTGTGAATAACACGAATGTTTGTTCTCGGGTCTTGGATGTTTAATATGTATTTAAGTATGTATTTATCTATATAAGTATGTTTATCCGTTGCCTAGTATCCATAGTACAAGCTTTGCTTAGTTTGGGACTAGGTCAATTGGTGTCAAGTGTCCCATGATATTTATTTATTTATATAGGCTGCTGGTAGAAGCTGAATGCGTGAGGCGAGGATAGGTTGCAATGGCGTTCGTTGAGGCCTATGTCCAACAGTGGGCTGCTATAGGCTGATGATGATACGCAAGACTGAGGCGGAGACGAGCGAAGCGGAGAGGAGACGTGTAGGATCGACCAATCATATTAGTTGAAATCCACATCTCGGAGACGAGATGTAACCTGGAGGAACCTCATTTTTTAACCTCCGACGCAGAAAGAGGGGTGTTATCAGTTTGACCGCTATGTGTGTGTGTGTGTGTGTGTCTGTCTGTGGCACCGTAGGTAGCTCTTAAACCTATTTGAATACGGTTTTAATTATTTGAAAGCAGGTTTTCTAGCGATGGCTCTTAGGCATGTTTTATCAAAATCAGTTCAGCCGTTTTTGAGATATTGAGCTTTGAAGTGACAAAGTCGGGGGTTTTCCAACTTTTTGTTGGTTAGGTTAGGTTATATTTATTAACCTTCAACATTGCCCTCTTTTGGGAAATCCGGTAAAAAGGACCCGTCTGTGTGCTACTGCTTACGGTAGCTTTGTGAGAATATTGCAGAATATTGCCTTTTGTGTTGCAGATGTTTATGGGCGGTGGTGATCTCTTACCATCAGGAAAATACTTTCAAAAGATCAAGTGAATCCACGGAATATTCTGAATCAGATTCTATACTTATGCCAGTACCGAATTAGAAATTTATTAATACACAAGTCACAGTACATTTTGAGGGCTCTGTTAATACGACTGAAAGCAACTGTCGCAGTATATTCTAAAAGATTGAGGCCATGATTTCTCGAAACAGAACGTTGTCACGGTATAACCCAGTAAATAATCTAAGTACAGTACTTAAGTGTTTGTAAAAAACATTTTTAATACTGACTTTTTTACTGCTTTTATTTATTATTGACTACCATATAAGTTACCCTAATCATTAGAAGTGAGTGATTGACTTCAACAAACAGCAACAAACATTGCAAAGATCAAGAAACTCCCTTATCAACCTATAATTTAAGGTTAATTGATCGTCTAAAAATACAAAGCTACCGTAAATTATATATTTTCCTCTTCTTTATAATTTTTGTTCAGAATGTATGTAGTTAAGATTGTCTCACGTAAATGAACAGCTCTTTGGAGCGAGTGTGGCGCCCTTGTCGAGCGCTTGACCCGTTATTTAAAGATTACTTACTGACTACATACTGTGTCTATATCCAACCCTTTATGATTCTTTATGACTGCATAAATTCCCATCCGAATTGGCCGCAGCTTTCTCCATATTGAGTTTAACCACGCATTGTTTAGGAGCTAGGGTGGCAACGAACATAAACTTAGTGACAATAGTTATTTGCCAGCAGTCGTAAACGTTTTAGCGCGGTAATAGAGTCGGCGTTGTTCTGGCGTGAAATATTTCCGTTCAGGATTTTTATGGGCGTAAGAAAACTGCAGAGGTGTGACGCACTCGCGTGTTGTTTGGAAAACTGTGATCCTATACTAATCCTACTAATATTATAAATGTGAAAGTTTGTGAGTGACTCACTCGAGTGAGTATGTTTGTTACTTCTTCACGCTGAAACGGCTGGACGGATTTCATTGAAATTTGGCATAAAATTAGTTTATAACAGGAAAGTAAAGTACATGTTGTATTTTTTTTAAATATTAACCTTAGCGGTAGTTTTGTTAACATTTAGTTAAATACGTATCCAAACCCAGTATAGACTAAGTTGCCCTGAGGCCGCTGATACTTTAAGTAAATCACACCTCAATTCGGCTGTTTGGGGGTTCAAACTAAAAGATCAGCGCCGTTCACAATACCGGCAATATGCGCTTTTTTTTAAGAAATGAGTAGGCTTGTTTTTGAAGATCGCCAAGTTCTAAACAGGCGCTGCAAGCTGATTCCAAATTTTCGCCATGCTTGGCAAAAAGTTCCACAAGGAACGAACTGCAGTGACTGCCAGCTATTGAGGTGGCAAGGGTTTTTTTTCATGTTGTCACGAATAAATGTTCTTTTTCTTTCTCCCTAATGTTCCGCAGTCTTTCGTGCAACTTTCTCTCTCCAGTTCCGTCGACTAGAATGTAAATATATTTATACCTTGATTTTTACTAGGTATTTAAACGTCACTCTTCTCGAGCCATCAATCCCCTAATTTTAGAGTTGCAGCACGGCGTAATAATCGACGGATTTAGCTGCAAAAAAATAACCTTGCCTTGTGTTATCTATGATTTAGTGCGCGAGTGATGTAGTGTTTATGCGTGGGAGTGTTCATTAGGAAAGGTTGGATGGTAATTGAAAATTTAGTGATCTTTGCTTTATTAATAAAAAGAAAGTTTGTTGTGTGTGGTTCGTTTTATTGAAAACCGTGCGAGCAAAAAAATTTGATGCCGATATGGAAGCTGCGGATAATTAAAAAAAGAGAAAAGAAAAGAATAAATTTATTTGCCAAATTTCGGCACAGCAAAAAAAAATATAATTAAAAATAAGACAACCTTATTACATACTCTTACATACTAAAAAAGAAAGAAAAAGAAAAAGACATTGTGCCGAAAGAAGCAAAAAGGGCCATACTCAGCGTGTTGTCACGGCAAGCCGCAGCGCTGGTTTTCAGTATGACCCTTTAACCCAGGGTTTCTTGAACTATTTGCAGTCACGGACCACTTTCACAATTTAAACAATTCCACGGACCCCTGTCAAAACTTTTTTCTGGAAATTTCCTAGTAAATAGGTTTACAGACTGATACTCTCACATATGGACTGACCTTCTGTGGGACCCCTGACACACAGCTACGGGTCCTTGGACCCCACTTTAAGAAATCCTGCTTTAACCGAAAGCAAATTTTAATGTAAGAGGAACGGGTAAAATGATTATCGAAAAATGTCCTATAAACAACCAAAAGCTAAGAGTACCTATTTTCATTTCACCTGTTCACTGCATTTATCTGTCGTGTTGTGTTGTGTCGTGAAGCATCAGTATCCCTAGTGTAAGTTTTCTGTTACAAAATACGTATCGACCGCGTTCGCGTTAAAATCTCAATTTATATGGAAACACTAACAGCGCCTCTAGCGGAACGTTTGCGATGTTCGTGTTTCTATACAAATTGCGATTTTAACGCGAACGCGATCGAGACGTATTTTGTAACCGATAACTTACACTAAGGGCACTGAACGGTATGTATAAGTATCGGTTTCATACATTTTATATAGTTGCGTTCACATTTATCTGATGCAGTGTGTTGTGAACGGCTTGTGTTGTGTTGCATCACAAGCATAGAGAAAAAGGGAAAGGGCTCTTTTCATGTAACTTGTTTAAACTTCGAAGTGCTTTCGGAAAGACCATCGTCAAGAAAATTATATGCGCTGCAAGAAACATGGCAGATAGTCATTTTATTTAGCAAAACAAAAATTATAAGTAGTAATATTCTTTTAACTACCTATTCAAGATAGCAAAACAAGGTAAATTTCAAATATACATGAAAATAAAAATTACAGGGTTGTAGGACGTTGCTTTTGTTATCCGTTGACTGCCATGAACTACAGGATGTTTGAATTTATGGTGTCTAATCTGACACATGGCGTTGATAGTTTAGTTAATGTTGGAAAAGATTATGTACAATGGGAGACCCAGCGCCACATTTCATTTAACATTAACTCTAGATTATAGCACAAATTCAACCTGAGCTTTCGTCCGCGTAGCCATTACGAAAAAAATAAGTAATATTTTTCTAAGGATGTATTTTGTATTTTAAACGGAATCTTCCAAGTTTAGGTATATTCTATACCTTAGGCTGCTATTTACTCATAAACTACTAATAATTCTCAAGCAAACTTAGCAGTTATAGTTTTCCTTGAAAGTTTGATATACTTACTACCATCCTGAATTTTTTCAAATTTTTCCATCCACCGGTTTAGATTTTAGAGGGGGGGGACGCTCGATTTTAATGAAAATTTGCACTTTAAAGTTGAATATTTCACAAAAAAATAACTGAATCGAAAAATTGTCTTAGCAAACCCCTAATGGTTTTGAAAGACCTATCGTAGGATGAGAAAAAAAATCACCCCCACTTTACGTCTATGGGAGGTACCCTAAAAAATTTTTTTTTGAATTTTTAATTGTACCATTTTGTCGGCATAGTTTATCTATATATCCGTGCAAAATTACAGCTTTCTAGCATTGATAGTCCCTGAGCAAAGACCGACAGGACAGACAGACAGACAGACAGACATGGCGAAACTATAAGGGTTCCGTTTTTGCCATTTTGGCTCCGGAACCCTAAAAAGACGTTTTTCTGTTGATACAAGTCGTTTCACGTCGGCCAAGCCGAACGAAGTCTTCATTTCGCTCTTATGGCATAGACGTACATACAGCGTTTTTCGGTCGGCTAAACCCGATTCCGCGTTGATAGGATAAAGGTACTTATGGCTAACCCTGAAGTTCCTTTTTTTTCTTTTACTTAGAATAAGTACCTATGTCTTCCTTTTTATCTAAGCATTCTACTACCACTGCCCCCTGAACTGCAACGGGAACAAGAGGGCGAAATCGCCTACGCTTAAAACCTCTCTAGATATAATAAAAACATATAGGCTCTAGTCTATATTATAATAAGGACTTCAAATAAGAGACTTTGCAATAATCGGTAATGAAATGACGTGCAGCTATTTCTTTTAGCCACCATGACAGTAATGGCATAATACAAAGATATGACACGGAATCAAGAGCGTTCCGTCAGACACAATAAAAATGTTTGCAAATGGGTGTAGGCGTGCGCGTGGGCAACGAAACAAACTGATGGACGCCGAAATAGAACCGATCAGTTGGGGAGAAACAACTGCTCAGGAAATGGGGCTCTAAGTGCATGTAAACTATCACAAACGGAACTGAGTAAGCGTTACGTTAAATATCGTTTCGTAAGTAGCTATCAGTAGAAATAAGTAGAAATTATTGTTATCAATGTACGTAGCCTCAATGACATCGCCTGTCACGTAAGAAAACAAAACAACGGATTTCGCAATACACTGCTTGTGCAAATAAACTGTAAACTATGATAAAAATCATTATACAAGTTATTTTCAAAAGTTGTGGAACTAAATTAGCTCAGGATAAGGTGTAAACTGTGGTTTAATTTTTTGTTCCTGTGGCCCTGTAACACCCGGTATATAAACACATAGGCATTTAAGTTTAAAGCTCTCCTGTAAAATTTTATCTCTAGTCAGATACGCGGCATTACAGTTTCATCGACGCTATACTTTTTTCGACGCGAAATCCGCTTTTAAACCTGGCCTGAAATGTCTGTTTTCCTAAAATGTATCTGTCTCAAAATGTCTGCTTTTGCATAATGTCAGCACGCCTTTTGCATAATGTCAGCTTCTCAATACGTCTGTAACCTCAAAATATCCGCCCATCTTACAATTTTGGCATTCCAAAGAAGTCTTATTCCCAAAATGTCCGCAATCATGAACATGCAACGTTTACCTAAAATATCTTTATAATTTTAAAGCGAAAATCCTTAAAAATAAAGCAGCCATTGTGGGGGTGTACTGCCGTTTCGGCAAAATATTTTTCGCCAAATTTCACTTCCGAATAAACTTATCGCAGTAGTTTCATTTCCCAAACGAATCTTTAGCATATTAACATTTCGCATTTTATTCATTTGGTAAAAAAAATATTTGGCATAATCTTACATTGTCAAGTTTTATTATGACAAACGTTTATTAAGCAAACGTTTTCTTTTGGCTAATATTATATTCCAAAAAATGTTTGTTCAAAATGACACTTCGCACACGATCACACGAACCAACCGCAGAAACCAACTGCTACCAGAAAAGTAGGTTAGGTTAGGTTAGAACTGCGTCCCCCACAGAAACGAACTGCTATCAGAAAAGTAGGTTAGGTTAGGTTAAAACTGCGTCCCCCACAGAAACGAACTGCTACCAGAAAAGTAGGTTATTATGTCATGCAATATTTTGGGAAGAGTGCTTTATGCCAAACGATACATTTGACTAAATAATACTTGGTAATATGAAACATGACTAAGTAATTATTTTTGAAACAATAATTTGCCAAAAAAAAATACTAACTGTAAAATTGCGATAAGTCGTTTTAGCGAGTGATTTTTTGCCAAATGATAATTTGAGTAAAATATTTTGGGATGTGATACTTTGGGAAAAGTTTTTTGCCCATACATTAGTAATCCCATTATCGGACAACAAACATTATTAAGACGATAGCCTAAATAAATTTTCCTGGGATTGTGCACATTTTGAATAGCAGACATTTTGAGAAAGCAAACAAACTAGACGTGCTAACATTGTGAAAACGCAGACGTTTTGAGAATTGTACATTTTAGGAAAACAGATATTTCAGGCCTGAGCCGCTTAAATCACGTCTACGCAAAAAGAGCGAAAACGACTTAGGTCGGTTGCTTAGTCAATTAAGTAAATAATTCTTTATAGTTTAAAAAACTGAAATACACTATGGATATAATAAACCCTATGGCAAACCTGCCTGACTGCTCCATCATCAGATCCTGGTACCATTCTTAGTTAAAGTACATCAATAGAAAGAGAGAGATATATGAAGCCCAAACACGGCTTTTTACGCTATCGGTGCCAACACACACACTGAGACATCTCACAAGCACGAGCTTTCCTATTGAATATCGATATACTACCATGGAAACGTTTTCGCGAGTGAACAGAGCTACCATCACGTGCTCCAGAGCACCAAGACTTGGCATACTCCTGGCAACGTAACTGGCACGCTTGGAGACCCGCCAGGATAGGTGCATTGTCCAAACAGCAGTTTTTTCACCAAATCCGTTTGGACGAGGGCCATGTTGTCATTACTAAAAGGGTTGTTGACTGCAGATATTGTGTAATGTTGATAAAATAATTGGCTTTAGTACGATATTGTTTTTTAGGGCTATTTAAACAACTGTTATTATGAGTTTAATTGTTTCCTTGCGTAATGTATAATCGAATCGATTTGGATATTTAGACATTATTAGCACAAAGGTACCTACGTGATTCGGTTACATCGAATGGACTTGCACATCTCATAATCCTATATTAGGTTTTTATAAGCACGAACATAAAAAAAACATTAGAAAATCTGGTAGCGAACATAATATCTGAGTAAATAATATAAGCATCCGATTTGTAAAAATATTTGATAGTTCTCTTAGCGATAAACGAATTTCGCAGACAGACGGGTAACAGCTAGGATATGTCATAAACAAAAGATTCAACGTTTCAACATTCTTGTCGACTAGTCAAAGGGAAAGTTTAAAACTAATTCCCGTAAGTTCCCTTGACCCCAAACTTTCCTTAAATCGTACAAGTTGTTGCTAGAACATTGTATATTTTTAGTTCCTTTGACATTGGCCTGTAGCCAACATAATTAATAAAACAGTTATATCTTTCAAAATATCATAGCAGTGCAAGCGTAGCGCTACGTCAAGGCATATATTTTAAAATAAATTTTATCAAAAAAAATGTTTAATCTGCTTGATGATATTATGAAATTAATCAAGGCTTATTAGTAACATTAAGAGTTTTTCTTGAAACATTTGTGTTGCGTAATAGTTTTAGGATGTTTTCTGAGATTCAATCATTTAACAGTTTTTATTGGGCTGGCTACAGTGTAGGAGGGGTTCTGTCTGATTTATTCTTTGCGTGTTTGTGTTCCAGTTTTTAAGTTATAACCACATTATAACGTATGGAAGAATGTAAACATTTAAACTAGTAGTTTTGTGAGCTGTAGATCTTGCAACTTTTTTTGAAATGTTCAAAAATATGACAATACATATTTAGAGTTCTTTACCTCAAAAGGAAGAAACAGAACCCTTATAAGACCACTTTGTTGTCCATCGGTCAAGACCCCTTATCTCAGGAACGCGTGGAGGTATAAGGCTGGAATATATCAAATGCTCAGGTCTACTTCTGCATGAAGCTTCTGGCGTTTTCTTATAACGATGTTCTCTACGCTCTCATTGTAATCCACGCTTCTCGCCTTTTTTACCCGTCTTATTCAACTGTTGCATAAAATACTATTACCAGCTTTTGCACTTTGTAGTATAAGGCCTATATAGGCTTAAGGCTTAACGTCTCGCGCGACATACACCGCTACGTTAATGGTACTAAAGCTATTTAACACCTAATAAACACCATGTTCATCTGTTCTTCACATCAGTTTCATCCAAACGGAGCCATTACCCTTTCGGTTAGCAGCTGGAAATAGCTACACGCGACCGTTTACAAGTCATCCACTGCTACAAACAATATTTCACCATGTTTATGCTTTTGAAACGGTAGTCGGACTGTTTCTAAGTCGTGTTGAACTTATTTAGTACTTAGTAGACTTTTGATATTACCGAGATAGCCCGAAGAATTGCGAAACTGAAGTGGTAGTGGGCGGGGCACATTGCTCGCAGGATTGATGGCCGATGGGGTCAGAAGGTTCTCGAATGGCGTCCGCGGACCGAGAGACGAGCTGTCGGTAGGCCTCCAACAAGATGGAGCGACGACCTGTTGGTAAAGATCGCGGGATCGCGGTGGATGCGGAAAGCACAAGACCGGTCTGAGTGCAGAGTCTTGGGGGAGGCCTATGTCCAGCAGAGGAAGTCTTTCGGCTGACATGATGATAAGGCTTTTGATATAAGATTTGCGATTATGGGAACTATATACTACTAAAGTCTGTTTGCCGAAGAGTTGATAAAATCAGGGGTTCTAAAGTCATTACAAATACGGCCTGCTAATTAACATTTACACAATTATAACCTATAACCTACAAAAAATTGGAAAACCCCCGACAAGACACACATAGCGGTCGAACTTTATATAACACCCCTCTTTTTGCGTCGGGTGTTAAAAACAGAAAACAACACGCAAGACCAGGTGTTTAGTCTAACATCTGGTAGCATGGTGTACGGTTGTGTTGCTCTGAAGATGAGCTCTGGTTCAGTTCGAAACGCGTCAGTGTAGTGTGGTGGTGGTGATAGGTGGGTTTGTGTGATGTGTGTGTTCTTACAGTGTGGAGGTGGAGGAACTGTATGAACACGCATATTTTGCATAAAATTAACTATTGTAAGGTCGCGGGTGAGCAAAGAAATTCTTTTAGTTCATTGATATGGAGCTCCGCAAAGTAACGCCTGATTCAATAAATTACTCAATGTTATTATAAGTAGTAGGTTAGGTATGGTAATTGTCTTACCAAATCAATAAATGAGTAATTTGGTATTCACAAATTCAGAGTTTTTCCTTGTAGCTAATTAACAAAACCAGGAAATTAAGATACATACTAACACATCATTCCATTGTTCCAGCGATGCAGTTATCGGCGTGACACCGGGTTGACTCGACTCAATCCGCGAGATGTCGCAACCGCCGCCAGGGCACGGGCGCGCGCGCCCGCCGGGCCCCCCCTCCCCCCTCCACTACCGCCCCCCCTCGCCATGGGCCCCCAGCCCACCCCCCCTAATCTCAGGCCCTCGTCACTCAACAGCTTTGGTCTCACCGCCACCCGTCCAACCATCACCGAAACCATTCAGGCCTTTGCATTCTCCTTTCCGGCCTCACTCTCCTTCCCCGAGCTCTCACTTCTCTATCTCCCCTTATCCTATGTCACCGACGTTGGGCCAGAGTCCTGAGTACTATTATTCTTCACCTTACGAGCCGGTTCGGGAGTATGATTACGCTGGAGTGCCATTGGAGCCGCCTCCGCCGCCGCGGCCGCTGATCTATGAGGAAGAGGAAGAAAGAGGCCCGTCCACTGCAGAAATAATCGCCAGTCAGTCGCAGGAAGGCTACGTGGATGAAAAGCTAGCAGAGTATCAACTCACGATTCAGTTATTACAAGGTAAGATTTGAACTATACCTGCCTAAAAAGTGTACAGTCACCTGTATTAAATAATATGAGTCCAGCGGAGCGTGCAAAAATATCTGCCTCGTCCTACCGACCCTAAAAATAGCGTCGTATCAGATGTTTTTGCACTCTTTGTTGTGTCAGATATTGGTGCCGGTGACTGTATCTAATTTATGATTGGATTTGAATAAAAAGGTCGTACATCTTTGACTTTATTTGTACCATTTTGCTGTCTATTATTGTGACCATATTCTTATAACCTTCTGTTACCTCTGGATTTAGGAACGGAATATGCTAAAATGGTTACAAACTGCTAGCTTAATTTTCAGAGTTTCATGTTTTGTGTTCGAATTACGTACCTAGATCTACCAAAATACTTTGGTAGTTAAAATTAAAACATGGTACAGCCATTTTATCGTCTTGTCAAACAAACAACGCTGTTAATAACGTTCTGTAGCCAACCTAATCGATTCCTTTGTAAAATCGATTATTCCCGAGCTCATAAATGTGTATCGACGATCTTTTATGCGCATTTGAACTGCCATAAAGCGAATCGTAGCGTCAATTTCGTTGTTAACTTCGATGTGAATAAATACTGCACTGATAATGAAAGAAAACTTATTAAATCGCTTTATTGTGCACCAAAGATTAGGTTGCGTAAAGTAAGAACAGTATGACATATTCTGACTGATTTCGGGAAGTATGCTATATTATACAGGTTTAAGGACTGGATACAAAAGAAAGATTGCGTTAAGATATTCAAGACGGAATTGGCTACTTCCAAGTGTCATTGTAGGCAATGTGCGAGCTTTGAATAGTATTTTAAGTAAGTTGTTATTATTCGTCTAAGGTTAACCATAAACCTGGTGTCGTAAACTAAGAAAATAATCACCCAAAACACTTAAATTTATAGAGGAATTCGGCGGCACTAGCAGTTTTACTGGCAACACCTCCGCCGCTTTTATCGAGTGAAGTTTGTCTTGACGACACAATAACACACAACATTGGCAGAGTCGCAAGGGCTAGTGGGTCGACTAATTGCTTAATGCATTATTTGAACTGACAATTAGAAAGGTAATCAAATGAATTGCTTTGCAACCGTACACTGTTATTTTAAGGGTATTTTTTTGATATTTTCGTACTGTTTTATTTCGAATGTCCGTAAAAAATCCTGTTCAGACTGGAACTAATTCTCTCAATCGCTCGCTCAATTTATCAGCACATTTTCAAAAACTTCATCATCGTCATTATACTCGTAATTAGCCATAGGACGTCTAGCCTATGTCACATAGGCCTCATCCATAGACTTCCAGTTGCCTCGGTTGGAAGCGGCCTGCATCCAGTCCACCAAAAACTTAGTTTTATATTTCTGTTATCCAAGAAGCAATAGCATCTCGCACGCAAAATTTATAGGTAAGTTTACTTGCTGCTTGGAAACGTATTAGACCGAGATTAGGTATAATTATAATAGTTAAGTACTTTGTAACAGATTAATCTACCGCTTTATTGACCTATCAGCCCATTGTACCATCGAGTTTAGGTGCGTGCCTTGCCTTCGTTCGGTGTTTCTAGTTTCCCTTGTTTTACTTTTATCTCATTTTAACATTGTTACTAATCTTAGGTTATTAAGATTATTGTTACTAACTAATTATGGACCCTGAGTCCGAAATCAAATATTTTTAATTTAATTTAATCTTTAATTTAACAGTCGCAGTCTTCGTTGGTACAAAACTGGCACTATCTACTACAGTTCTTGTTTTATATAATCGTACATACAGTTGTATCTGTTGAAGATCCATCAGATACGCATTTTAATTAATAAATCGGATCAGTAATGTCCCGTCCACCTCGATCATGTCATATCGGTTGATTGACGCGGCGTCCGTGCAGACGCCCCCGAAATTAACACTCTTGGCCGCCGACCAACCGGTCAACTATATTTTTATTTGTTGACGTCTTTCTCTCCTCCTGGACTAGCAAGGTTGCTTCAGCTTGGAGAAGTTAAATATTATCCAAATTTATTAACCTAATTATTAATGGAATTTAGTAAGGTCGTTGATTTGTTCATTTTCTTCATCCGGAGCTATGGTGCTCAAAAATGGGCAACACTCAAACTTTGCCAACAAGAGATTTGGATCGCAATATTCTAACTCGTAGAACTGATTGCACCAAGTCTTCAAATTGTGTTCCGAAATAAATACGTGCCAAACGTTCAGAACTCATAGTAAAAAGTGTTTGTACATATCGCAAATTGATCTGAGTGGCAGATGAAATGGTGACTCCAACAAGGACCCTACCACGCTGAGAAAGTAGATATCATGATGAGAACGGTTATATTCGGCATCTTTAGATGAGCTTTAGTTAAACTAGCAGATCACGTTTATACGGGAGATAAACGAAAATGTTAAAGAATCGTGGATCATTGTATAACCTGGGCACTATTGGGCTTGATACAACATTTGTAATTTGGTCCCGTTTGAAACTAGACAGCGAGTCTTGGGTAAATCGGTCAGTTGCAATTTAGGCCAAGCGCAGATTCTGCAGACACCGCGCTATTTCTGGAGGATGGAGTGAAATTGTGCTAATTTTTTTTGCAAAAATTAACGCTTGTACAGTAGTAATGACACTTTTTTTTGCTCTGGAGTTACGAGATTGTTGCTCTAACATTATTGTTAATTTTGAGGCTATCTGAAAATTAAAATGTGCGTGGCATTATGCAATTTATTTTATTTTATTTTTTGTTATACAATAATGTTGATGCGTGCAAATAACTCAACAATGAATCACCTAGTATGACCCATTTGTCCGTCCAAAATAAACAAGTATAATGTATCCGTGATCGCTCGCACGTGAGATCATGCACCTTGAACGGCTCACTGTTCCTGTTGCGAAATTGTTCTATTTTACACTGTTACTATTACCGTAACAACCGTAACATTCACATTGGGTTTGAAGATATCCAGATTGTTTTGTGAATTTAGCGAGAGATTACGCCCAAGGTCAGGTTTCAGGAGGTCAATCTTTGGCGCCGTCAGTGTTAGATTTAGCTTTTGTTTCCTGCCTTCTACTGAAATCACAGCTAATTGGTCAATCAAATTAAACAGTTTACTTTTATTCAGTTGCACTCGGAGCTAGAAGTGCTTTATGAACAAACGTGTCATTGAAATCTTCCACATGTTCTTGAGAGTAGACCGCGACTTGGCAATGTAGTATGAAATATTATTATTGTCCGACTAGGTGAAAGGACCATGGTGGCCATCCTAAAAATCTGACCTGTGGCTCATAATACACGTGCTTCTGTGATTGACAATATGGTTATGGTTACGTTCAGGTATTTTGAATACTTAGACAATTCCGATGTATGTATATGATGGCGACTGCAGGTGTGCAGGGCAGTTGGTAGAGCGAATATTATTATGTTTAACATAAGAGCCAAATATCGGGCTCAGTTAAGAATTTTCTTAACCTGAGACCAATGGTCTCCAACAGCGGATTATTGACATAAGCTCTCTACTTAGGTACCTAACTAAATCTCTGTTGAGCGTTGTTCTTTAAAAAAAGAGGGCTTGGGCTTTAGTGCACACGCGGGCCTTATAAATTTTTGAAGATGAAGAATCATTGATGATTTTAAAAATCATTGTAATTCTACATTTAATTATTATGGCTGTCTGAACTCTGCCCGCAGTGCACACAGTAACAGTTAGTCTGGTTGGCACCAAGGCTTCCCCCCCCCTTTAAATACTCCCCCCCATCCCCTGGCCTTTCGCCAAGCTTCCTGAAGAATCCATTGAGCGAAAAAACACATTTCTACCAACATTCGCTAAACCCATGTTGCATCCGTGTGGCGTCGTAATATAAACTTCAGATGACTGTGGCAAGGTCGCCTTTGCAATAACATGCTAGTGTGTCATAGGAGTTTGGGAAAATTGTTAATCTGCACGAAACAAGTTTTAATTAGTGAATGCAACTTGCAATATTATTATAAAACAAAATGTTACTGACCCCACAATTACTCGGAAATCGCGGGATTCCGTGCATTTTTGTAGTTGTTTATTGTTTTGCAGTCGTGCCAAGGTTCTTCTAAATTTTCTTGAGACTTATCGTAGATTTTTTTTCTAGAGACACTTGAAGCTGTTTGTATCTTTTCTTCAAATGCCTCTTCATCGCTGAAGTTTAACAGACAGTTTTTAAGCCTTTCCTTGCCTGGGAGCTAGTCTGAACAGGTGTTTCATGGCATTGATGCTGGTTCATTCCCTGATATTGCGAGGCTCTGATATTTGTTGTTCGGTCGAGGGTCAAAACATGTTTACAATTACTTTGTCGCTGTCACTTCGTGATAGAACTTTTTTTTTAAATTGACAGAAGGCATACAGTGACAAGGTACTTTAGTACCGATATGTTTGACGTCGACTGTACAAAAAGGAAATACAGATAGGTTCATTATTGTATTGTTTCTGATATGTCTCAGTAAATGACTCTAATAGGCTACCTTTGCTTGCGTTATTGTAAGCACCAAGTACCATCATATGCTCAAGAACCTTTGCATTCTTTGACCGTCCGACTGATATGAAGCACTCGATGGTAGCACCGCAGTTTTCTTTCTTTTTTTTCTTTCTTTTTTGTGGTCTTGCGTGGCTGCTTGCATGGAATTTTACAAAATCATTGTCCTCTCCCTTTTATGCTCCAAAGGGTTCATAGGGCTTTGTAATTAAAAGATTAACTTTATGATATTATCTTAAGATAGGTACGTGCTATATTCTTATTTTTGTATTTCTATTAAATATATGGCGCAGTCGGTAGGATAGTTACCAGTATTCAGTTCTAGTTTTAATGAGACTACTGCGATTTTATCTCGCACTAGATCCGTAAACCGTAAATAATCGCAATATTTATATTTAAGGAACTACGGCGAATAATCATTTCATTAGTACGCTTTTGTTAGTAGGTATACCCATATGACAGCATATTTTCGTATCAAAAAGACAGATATTTGCATTGAAACATCGCGTCACTAAGGTTTCAAGCACAGCTGTAACAATAATTCAATGAGTTTCATTTCTAGCCACTTAAACTGTCATGTTACCATTCATAACATTATCTCAGAATTCCTCTCTGGACAAGATTTCAACGTAAAACACCGGAGTTGTTATTTAAATAAACAATCTTAAGGGCGGGCGGATCTGCCGAAAATAACCGTTTCCCGTAAGCGGTGTGGAGTTCAAGTTATTTAGTTAACCGGACAAAAATACGGGAAGCGCTGTCTTAGTTGTCGGCGAGGAAACGATACGGGACTAGAATATAAATAATACTAATTAATTTTATACAGGGTGTAACTTTAAAACAAACTTTGACGCGCATCATCTGTGTATTTTTTTTGTTTGATTTACAAAGAAGAAATAAGTGTCCAATGGTTTTGATACCTAATTAAACTAAAAAATATACACATTCAAATCCTACCTTTCTTTTTTAAACTTCAACCAGTGTTGCCAGTTTAAACTTGCGTTCACAAATAGAAAAGAACTCACCAATAACCGTTAGTAACGGCGACCGATTGCGACACATTTTATTTAATACACCATAATTATGACATTTAACGAAAATATTGAATGGTTCCCGAATACTAAATCAGAGTGAGACGCCTGACGCAAACCGGGGGCGTGTGACGTAGATTAAGATCAGCTGCATCACATTATGTGATAGCCTGAGCGTAATAATTCAGGGGATACGGCCTGAATTGTGTAAGATTGATGCGTCTGTTTGTGAGTTGTGTTGCGTGTGTGGCATGTTCGGCTTTTTTAATGCGGTTCTGTAAACCTGAAAGCGCATCGTCAGAAGATATTTGCAAATATGAGAGAGTTGCCTATGAAGCAAGATGCTTTATAAGAAAAATGTCTAAAAAGCACGATGACCAAAAAGCAAAATCTCGGAAGCAAGATGCCTAAAAAAATAAGAAAAAGTTGCTTCTGTCGCTTCGCAAGCCGTTCCCGCGGCTCGCGCGCTGTTAGCTCACAGTCCTTCTTCACCACTCTTCCTCGCTTCACTCGTCATCCTAACGAATACATAATAATAGTACTAAGTGTCTTGCTTTGAAGGCATTTAAATTCAAAACATAATCCTCCTTCGGGCAGTCAGGTAAAAAATAATTTGTCTTCCAAGATATTCATGCACTCAGACATTTTGCTTGGTAGTCGTTTTACCACGTAGGAGGCATTTAGCTATGTAGACATTTAACTCTGTAGGCATAATACTAGGGCATCTTGCTTTGTGTATGAGACTCATAAACCATTGAACATCGTGGGCATTTCATTTCATTTGCAGGCAACTCGCTCACAAAACCTGACATTTGGCTGGCGAATACACATTCACATGTAATGATGTAAACCAATATGTTAACATTTGTCACTAATGGAATCCATATTGAAATAGAACTAACCCGCGCAACACTCGCGGCGTTGCGTGGCGTGCCTCGTCCTGGATACCTAACACGCTGAACAATCTAAAACTAAGCAAAACTAAAGCTATTTATAAATAATTTGGCATAGTTTCGGTCATCGCGCTACTAGCTCCGTTGAATGTCGTTTCACTGAAATGTTCCAACGAGAGTTTTAAAGTCCTTTAGGCTAATTGATTGAATCAAGCGTTGCATTGCGGAGGTCTGTATCCATGGGCGCCGGTAGGATTATTTTCAGAAGGGTGCTGGCATTCTGCATATAGGGAGGTGCATATATAGAGTGAATAGGCTGTTACTGAACCAGTGAGATACACCTTTGACCTCATCTGCACTTTTCATCAGGTGATAAGTCAATCACGGGTCAGTTATAGGTGGGCATATAAAAAAACGCGTTCAAGATAAAGAAGTGTTTGGTTCTTTGACAGTAGGTAATTCTACCATCTGCTGAAATATTAATGGAACAATCTTGAAATTTGTATAAGTAGTTGTGGATTCTTTATATTCCTTGTAATCTTAAATTTCTTTATAATCAATCACTTCCAAACTAACTTCAGCTACCAGCTAACATGAAGCGGTGTTACAGAAGTAGTGTTACAATATCAATTCCCAGAAGCCTGTTCATTCATAGCTCTTAACGGGGTCAGCCAGAATTAGTTCGCATACGTAATGTTCGCGATTCGCGAGAGAAATGACAAACGTTCATTAGCTTGAAATTGAAACATTGGAACTATTCGTACTAGTCGACTTGGGTAATCTTGACTCCGAGGAATGATCTGATTCACTAAATCCATCTCCGATATCTGAACTTACTCCGCTTATCAACTCTTATTCCTTTATTATATTAAGTCCGGTTCTCTCGAGTGATCATTATCTGTAGCGAAGGCTAAGCGATTCCATTCCGGTCCTACTCCGTCCGGATCGGATCGGTAATCGGTACCAAGGTACTGAAGTACTAATTTGTCATATTCGTCTTTTGAATCTGAGTCACTTCGGATCTTCGGATTAACTAAGGACTGACTGGTTCCGCGCCCAACCGATAACAGATCCGATCCGAAGTGATTGAACAAAAACTAAGTGAGCAAGCAATCGCCGATCACGGACCGCTCGATCCAGTAAATAACTCTGAGTTAGTAACTCCTCAGAATCGATAAGATGTGAAAGGAACCGATAAGTGGTTCAGATCCGTTTGAGAATCTGACTCTTTTGAATCTTAAGATCCGGATTTACCCATATCTAATTGGATTGGAAAAACGTGACTTTTTCCGATTGAATCTATTAACACAGTTGAAACGACACAAGAAATTAACAACGTCCCAAAAGAATCACAGCTCACAAGACATTTTCTTATAAGTAATGTGCAGAAGGCCTTAGGGTATTCGTGAAATTTTATTTCGTTTGGGGTAACGAATAAGATGCCATCATTGTGGGTGTTATGACCTTGAGCAAGATTTGTCTGGATCGCTACCATCATCCGACCCTGAATCCTTCCACCTCACAATGGGGTCATACTGCAACTTTTATTGTTTTAATTTACTATCTTCAATCATATTTTGTTTAGATTCATGACGTTTCCTCATGGCTTCATGAACATAAATCACGAGATATATGACACTTCGTATTTACGACAATATTCTGGTGTATATCAGTGCGTTTTCAGCTGTTTATGTGTGCAGACAGGTAGAGGCAGTTAAAATGACCCCGTAAAACCATAATAACACCATCGTAACAATTTCAAGTTGTACCGGTCCGGTAATACTTGCGCTGCAAGCTGATTCCAAAGTATCACTGTGTGTGGGAAAAAGTTGCGCAAGAAACGAATTGTAGTAGACCGCCAGGTATTGAGGTGGTGGTCGAGGTGGTACTACCAAAACTACGCCACCCAACTAAGTGAACTAAGACTACGTTTCTACCAGAGATGTGTATTGCGAGAATGTGTTTTTCATGACCCACTAGAAACACTACATTTACCTAGCCTCGCACAGCACAGCTCAGGTGCAAACAGTCGAGCGGAGCGAGGATTGGTAAATGAAGCGTTCCTATTGGTTCATAAAAACACACTCCCAGCAACACACCCTCGCACATCTCTGGCAGAAACACAGCCTTAATATTGGTGGACTAAGTAGATTTTTTTTGGAATGAATTGATCGAAGAATCTTTTAAAATAAGTTCTGAAATTAGGGTGTTGGTGTTGAGAACGCATCCATAACGCCACTATAGGTAGAGTCATTCACGATGACGCGTGGTTCTTATCACAATGTCATTAATGTCTAATTTTGACAAAATCACGCTGCTTCGTGGATGGCGCTAGGTATAACGGTGCGAAGATTTAAACTTCGGCGGCGGTTAGAATTGACAGGTGATTGGCGCGTCCAACGAACAATACGGTATTTGACTATTTTGTATATGTTTTATAAATTAAAACTACACAATTCCTGTTTTGGAATAGAAAAACAATTTTTAAGCTACCTTTACAAATAACAAAGTTATAAAGGTTTGAAATGCAAGATTAGACAGAGAAAGACATACTGGCATGTGACGTCACACGCCAGTACCGCCATACTTGCTGCGTAGAGAAAAGCGTTTGAGAATGAGACAGGTATATAGATTTATCAAAAAATCACTATAAATCCAATTTTCAACCGATTTAAATTTTCTCTTCGCTTAATCTATATATCTATATTTTTAAAATAATATTAAGATATGGCATAATCAGGAGTTGTCAAATACCGTATTCAAATTCAAACACCGGATCGAACGCATTTCGAACTGTTTGCACTTAATATTGTACTTTAACTCAAGGATTACACATCTTTAACTTTACTTCAATTTTTTATTAAAGAAGAAGAACCCTATATACTTTCAACCTTCAAGTACCTAGGGCGCAAATAAGGGTCTATTCTAAAATTCATAGTAAAGCTTGCTGAGCGCGGGCTATGTCATCATTATCATCATCACGCAGAATAGATGGCCGTTGGGCCGAAGTGCTCTCGAGTGAAGACCGCGGATCTGCAAGCGCAAGCGCAGAGATGGACGGACGACCTGGTTAAAGATGGATTTTCATCCATCGTAAACCCGCTATATGATGATGAATATTGATGTAATAGATTTTTTTTGGGTTGAACTGGGGGCTTACCACGCTCTCTTAATACGATTCAGTTTAGGCTCTAAACTGAACTGCATCGCTATTTCGTACCACGACATTTTTTTCATTCACTCACTTCAAGCGGTTTTCGTACCATGACGCTTTACTTGAGTGGGAATTGAATCGCTTCAGTGTCAAATTTAGCGATTCAGTATAAGTTACTCATTCTGTCAATTCTTTTGGAATTTTAAGTGTTTTACTTGGAATATTTTTAAATTTCAAGAACTTTTAAACTTTTATTCAAGTTTTATAACTTTTCATAGGTACTCACGACATTGTGCTTCTTAACTCCTCATTGATAAAACTAATTTTTCAGTGAGAAAAGAGACTCGTGGTTATAAGTGACAGCGTAAACATTTTATTTGTAATCAACACAACGTTTTAGTATACAATATTTGGTTTGCATATAGCGGCATCCCTTTCGCGACTTAGCGTTTCAGTTTCGGACCAGAGACAATATCGGTCTTTCATTCACTTGTAAACCATTGAGACTCAGCTCTGAGAAATAAACGTCGTGGTACCAATTTCGACGATTCAGTTTAGGTGCCTAAATTGAACTGCTCTGCGTTTGGATCGTTTATGAAAAGATCATGGTAGGCCCCTGATCGACAAATCTTTTAAAATAAGTTCTGAATTGAGGGTCTATTCTAAAGTCATAGTAAAGCATACTGAGCGCGGGCTATATATATGTGGGCTATTATAACGATTGCCGGCGAGCGGTACGTGGGCCGCGTCTATTTCCGGAGAGAGAGACTGCTAGCGTAAACGTCATAGCGTCTGGTGAAACGTGTTAATGACTTTATGTTCATCATCATCATCATCATCATCATCATCATGTCAGCCGAAAGATTTCCACTGCTGGACATAGGCCTCCCCCATGCTAGGCTCTCCACTCAGACCGGTCTTGTGCTTTGCTTAACCAGCCAGGTCGTCGCTCCATCTCGTTGGAGGCCTGCCGACAGCTCGTCTCCCAGTCCGCGGACGCCAGTTTCTTGCGGCGCATTCTTCTTGGCAATGATCTTGGTCTTTCCGAAAGCGCTGGTAGTTTAAAGAATGACGCGTAAAAGTGCCCATTGCGGCTTATTTACTGAATAAATGGTATGAAATTTTTGAAATTTGAAATTTGATTTGATTTGAAATTTGAATTTGCCATTCGAGAACCTTCTGATCAGTCCTGCGAGCAATGTGCCCCGCCCACGCCACTTCAGTTTCGCAGTTCTTCGGGCTATGTGTAACCTTAGCTCTACTGCGGATATCATCACTTCTGATTCTATCCCGCAGAGAAACCTCGAGCATAGCCCTCTCCATAGCCCTTTGAGTGACTTTGAGCTTCCTCGTGAGGCCCATCGTTAGCGCCCACGTCTGAGATCCGTATGTCATCACTGGCAACACACACTGGTCAAAGACTTTTGACTTCAAATTTTTAAACAAGTTCCTATCAAATGAATAATGTCGCCAAAGTCAAACTTCAAATATGTTCATCTTAATAAATAAATCGGAGTTCGATCACCATAGCTATATCTTGTTTGTACCCTGTTGCAGTCAGCATTTACCGTACGTATTTAAAAGATCATGATAAAGGCAGAACTTCACTACGACAGGGTTCTATCGAGTGTAACTGTGTAACATATGAACTTGTCAAGATATAGGTTACCCAGGAGGCTGGTGCAAAAGAAACAAGGCCTCAATTTTTTTTCAGGTTTTATTCTGTAAAAGTAAGAACTAAGTAACTGAAATATTGAAAAAAATTAGACAAGAAGCCAAGCGCTTGTGGAACTCACTCATCGAGGGTTCCGTAAAATTTATAGGTAGGTATACCTAGTGTTAGCAAAGCCCTGCTCCTAAGCAAAATGTAGACGTACAAATGTATATAAATACCATAGACCTCTTTTAAGTTTTACTGTAATCTTTAGCAATAGAACTATTTTGTGTATTTTTTTTTACTGTAGGTAGACCCCGTGGTTTCAGAAATAAGGGAGGAATGTTCAGTTTTTGTCTTTTTTCTCAAATGACTCCTACCTTAACTATTCATCTTAAAATTATAAAAAAATACCTTATGAATCGCTTGAAAAACCTCATTATTAAAAAAATAAAAGGGTCGTCAGTGCAGTGACAACATAGGTTTGGTTGTTAACTTCGTACTCGTTCATTTAATTCACAACCTAGAATTTATTTATTAGTAGCTTTTCCTTATTTACAAAATTGCTTGAGTGACTGAATCAGGCGTTATTCTCTGAGCTTCATATCGGTTTGTAAAGATTTTCGCAGGGATTTAATGATGTCTGGTGAACTGTATAATCCCAGTTAGAACTGTAGCGACTGTATTTTATTACCTACATATTTTGTATGTTAATGGAACAAAGTTTCTGTCTAATACGATTGCGAAAACTGTCACATCCAAAGAATTACTTATATAGAGAGATAAAGAAAGAAAGAAAGAAAGATAATAATATAACAGCAGTGACATATTACACAGGTTAGGAAAAATAACAATAATAAAAGGGTCAATCACGGTCAATTTTTTGTAAAATAAAATAAAAGGCAGTGGCGTAGCTACCGGAGGGCTAGATGGGGCAGTGGCCCGGGGCCCCCAAGCTCAGGAGGCCCCTCGGACAAACTATAAATGACAAATCCGTACTAAATTGGTCACGCCGGAAGACCGCGCTGACTCCACTTCCGCATTTTATGCTGAGGCGGGGACATTTCGGCGCATATATATAAGTTATCTTTTATTATTTTCTCTTTTTTATTTGTGTTGTTCCGATAAATCTTTTCATTTTCATTTTTTTTTCATTTTCAAATCTGGAGTACGTCGAATTCGGAAACGACCAATAACCGACAAACGATTTTAAATAGTTTGGTTGGGGCCCTATATATTTTTTCCCAGGGCCTTTGGTTACCTAGCTTAGCTCGCCACTGTATAAGGTAGTTGCATAATTTCAGGATTTCTTAAAAAATACGACTTTTGTTCTTTATAAATTGATTTCTTAAAAAAATAGCATGAAATTTATCATCATCGGTGACACAATTTAGCTGACTGACCCTTCGGGTGCCGTCGTACTTCGATTGAGATCTAACTTTTTCCGATGGAAATCATTTGCGCACTACATCTGTAAGTATTAGATAAAGTATAAAACATTGCAACTTGTTGTTCTACACATAGCCCGTGTCCGACGTCGATCCTCCGTCGACGGGCGATTCTTTTGTACTCTCTCATCTCATTACGGCTTTAGGCATTTCTGGAAACGGACTGAACCTGAATCGCCTATCCTAGTTGAGTTAGACTTTAAGCCAAAGGCTACTAAAAACACAGGGAAGCTTAAAGTTCCATCTTACAGACTGGCTAAAACCAAAAAGTCTTTTCTGGGAAATTGCATACGTTTTTATAATAAAATTTCAAAAAATATTATAAATGAAACGGATAAAAATTCAGATCTATTGTCAAGAAGACATTAATATCAAAGGCGTATTATAAAGTTAATGATTATATCATGGACAGGGATATTTGGAAATAATTCCGATCCGCATTAGCGATCCCTTCAAATAGTGAACCTACTGTGTTAAAAATAAAGTTGTGTTAAATACTTGTGATGTATACATATCATTTAATAATATTGTAAATCTGTTTTAAAAAAATATATATACCTCGTTGAGTTTCTTGCCGGATTCTTCTCAGCAGAGGTTTTTCCGAACCGGTGGTAGATTTTTTTCGACATTCATAAGTGCTTGTTGTAGCCTAAATTGAATAAAGATATTTTGACTTTGACTTTGATTGCTACCACTACCACAATCTTGCTCGCTAATCCTGCCGTGAAGCAGCAGTGCTTGCACTATTGTGTTTCGGCGTGGAGAGTAAGACAGCCGGTGAAATTACTGGCACTTGAGGTATCCCATCTTAGGCCTCTAGGTTGGCAACGCATCTGCAATACCCGTGGTGTGCAAATGTTTATGGCCGGTGGTGTTCTCCTACCATCAGGAGACCCACTTGTTCGTTTCGTTTGCCATTCAGTCGAATAAAAAAAAAGCTCACCTGAAAAATAGTTTCAGCTGGATCGTTCTAAAAGATAAGGCATTCCTATGCAGTGGTATTTGAAGTATTTGACGCGGAAGCGCATAAATAGGTTGACGGCGCGCCAGCGAGCGCGTGCTTCGTTTTGTGGGGACGACGACGTTTCGGCTCGAAACGTGTTTGCTCTTGACAGCCTGTGATGGGTTTGATTCTCAGGTTTGATACGCTTTATTTATAATGATACTTAAACTCTCGTGAGATATGCTTGAAATATTACAAAATTAAACGGTTCAACTCATGTTTTTAAGTCAAGAAACGTCGGGCTAGTTTCGATCTCTTCGGAAGATCTTTTTCATCGTTTACCTTTACTTGCCCGAATTTCACACTCCATACCAACGTTTGCCATAAATATATAGAACCGTGCTATATTTCAGGATTTATTTTAATGTCATCATATAGAAGGCAGTAGGTTTAGGTTAGGTTAGTTTAATATCAACTCTGAAGAATTACAATTTAAGAAATAAATGACGTTATGGCAAATGAAATTCTAGAAACGATACATTCGGGCATATGAAATTCGGGGAAACGATAGAGAACCCTTTTTCATAGGTTAGTGCAGTAAATGGCACATCTCGAAACTGCGGGAGGTGCCACCATCGTGAATATCGCCCTATGAAAAGATTTTCCGAAGAATTTAAACTAGTTGGACCATTCCTGACATATAATCGTGAGATGAACCGTTTAGTTTGCAATTTTTCGACTACTTACAAATTGTTAGAAGTTAATAGTTTGTTTTATTTACTGGTTCCGAATTAAAGGGGTAACACTGTTTCCTAGGTGACGAAGATGTCATCATATTTGTGCGTAGGTACAAAGGTACTGAACCCCTCTTGAATTTGTTTTAAAGAAATAACTGATACTTGTAAGTTTTCTAAGTCAAATTCCAAAATCGCGACTGTCAACCCAGCAGTGCCCGCGCTGCTGTCACTTAGTGCACTGCATATATTGTGTCTATGGGGGAGCCTTTAGCGCTTGTTTTGTTAATCAGGAAATTCTTAGCACGTTATTTTTTCATGACGCCACGCCCTCTTGGGTCGTACTCTCCCAAGGCGCGGCCCACCACTGAAAAAAATGATTTGTTGATGATTTGTTAAGCGTGGGGTCGAGATGGTTGGACCTATGGCTCTCAAGCAGAGGATCGTGGGTTAGTCCCGGCTCGCACTCTTTGAGTTTTTCGGAGTTCATGTGCGCAAATTATTTTGAAATTTACCACGAGCTTTAGGTGAAGGAAAACATCGGTGAGGAAACTGTACAAACTGCGAATCAATTCAATGGTGTGTGTGAAGTTCCC
>NC_133481.1:18618287-18655014 GCF_025370935.1 Choristoneura fumiferana | reverse complement strand
TTGCATTAATTTTATAGGTAAACATACGTCATATTCTCACAAAGCTACAGCAAGCAGTAGCACACAGACAGGTCCTTTTTACCGGATTTCCCAAAAGAGGGTAATGTTGAAGTTTAATAAATATAACCTAACCTAACCAACAAAAAGTTGGAAAAGCCCCGACTTTGTCACTTCAAAGCTCAATATCTCAAAAACGGCTGAACTGATTTTGATAAAACATGCCTAAGAGCCATCGCTAGAAAACCTGCTTTCAAATAATTAAAACCGTATTCAAATAGGTTTAAGAGCTACCTACGGTGCCACAGACAGATACACACATACACACACACACACATAGCGGTCAAACTGATAACACCCCTCTTTCTGCGTCGGGGGTTAAAAATGAGGTTCCTCCAGGTTACATCTCGTCTCCTAGATGTGGATTTCAACTAATATGATTGGTCGATCCTACACGTCTCCTCTCCGCTTCGCTCGTCTCCGCCTCAGTCTTGCGTATCATCATCAGCCTATAGCAGCCCACTGTTGGACATAGGCCTCAACGGACGCCATTGCAACCTATCCTCGCCTCACGCATTCAGCTTCTACCAGCAGCTATATAAATAATATAAATAAATAAATCATGGGACACTTGACACCAATTGAACCTAGTCCCAAACTAAGCAAAGCTTGTACTATGGATACTAGGCAACGGATAAACATACTTATATAGATAAATACATACTTAAATACATATTAAACATCCAAGACCCGAGAACAAACATTCGTGTTATTCACACAAATATCTGCCCCGGCCGGGATTCGAACCCGGGACCTTAAGCTTCGTAGTCAGGTTCTCTAACCACTCAGCCATCCGGTCGTCAGCCGGATAATGCCGGTCGTAATGCCGGAGTTCCTCAACTTTTTTAGGTTAGTCAAGTTATTTCACTTTCATTCGGTTAAAAATCCATACCTAGTTGTTCAAATAAAAGAAAAAGATCTCAAGCTAAGACTGACAGCTGTCAAATTGGCCATTCTTTCTTTACATCAGTATTCGAACCCAGGACCTCAAGCTTCGTAGTCAGGTGCTCTAACCACTTAGCCATCCGGTCGTCCATATAATAATAAACTAGCTGTTACCCGCGACTCCGTTCGCGTAGAACTCGTTTATCGCTATCTCACAGGAACTATGCAATTTTCCGGTATAAAAACTATCCTATGTCCCGGGACGGAAGTTTGGTCGGGGTTCGGACACGCGACGTAGATGCATTATGCGTAATCTAGTGTGGGGTTTCTCAAAGTGGGGTACGCGAACCCCTAGGGGTTCGCTATTCGACGGTAGGGGGTTCGCGACAAGGTTTAGGTACGTGACGTGATGGTGGCTGCAAGACTGGCAAGACGATTAAGATTGGTTTTTGGAGTATTTTTGTATTTTTTATTTTAACTCCAAATTTGTTTGTTATTTGTCGTTGTTTGTTTCAGTTTATATTTTCGTTGGCAAGACGATTCTTACCTATATTTGTTACCTTTTATTGAAATAAATGATATACATTATATTATCATGATGATTGAAATAAAAATAGGGGGGGGAGAGGTAGGGGTTCGCTGTCGTCTAGAAACTTTAACAGGGGTACGTGGAGCCATAAGTTTGAGAAACCCTGATCTAGTGTAATCTATATCTGTGGCGGAAAGTGCATATATGTTCTAACTTTTTCGTGCCAAAATAAGTAACCCTCCTATCACCACTAAATTTAAACGATGATACAATTTGCAATCAGCTTCATCAGTCCAAATTTCATCATCTGTAATGATACAGCATTATATATTATTTGTGACAGTGATGCGTTTGCGCCGGTTGGAACGCCGCCATACGGGTATTCGGTAAAGAAAAGAATTACCTTCAAACGTTAAAAATAAGATGTTGGTACGTCACGTAAGGAAGGGTAGCGATTTTTGCAAGGTTTCTGCTTTTGCAGGGCGTTGTCTGTTAAATACTGTAAATACACAGGGCCGGAGTTAGAGGTCTGGAGGCCATGGGGCAACAAAGGAGTGGAGGTATTCGCCTGTCAAGAAACCCTCCATCATCATCATCAGCCATATCATCATCATTGCATCAGCTACAGCAGTCCACTGCTGGACATAGGCCTCTTCTATAGCGCGACACGACACTGCCTTTAGCCCCTCGCATCCATCCGCCGCCAAAAAAAAAAAGCCGTGGTGGCATAGTGGTTTGACCTATCGCCTCTCAAGCAGAGGGTCGTGGGTTCAAACCCCGGCTCGCACCTCTGAGTTTTTCGAAATTCATGTGCGGAATTACATTTCAAATTTACCACGAGCTTTGCGGTGAAGGAAAACATCGTGAGGAAACTTGCACAAATCTGCGAAGCAATTCAATGGTGTGTGTGAAGTTCCCAATCCGCACTGGGCCCGCGTGGGAACTATGGCCCAAGCCCTCTTGTTCTGAGAGGAGGCCTGTGCCCAGCAGTGGGACGTATATAGGCTGGGATGAGATGATGAGATGAACACTGAGCTACGCTCAAGGACTCGAATGCTGACGTGGACGTAAAGACGGCCAAGTTGAAGCGGGACTGGGCTGGACCCAAGTCGAATGAACCCAGAACGTTGGGCCAAAATTGTTACGGAATGGGCTCCTAGTGACGGATACCGTAATAGAGGCAGACCGAAGAGGAGATGGAGGGACGACTTAGATGCCTATAATGTGGGATGGCGGGAGCTCGCCTTTGATAGGCAGGAGGAGCAAGAGAGGAGAGGCCTTTGCCCAGCAGTGGGACACAAAAATAGGCTAACAAAAAAAAAGTTTCTAGCTTTTCTCTCATATTGAGGTTAATGCACCGTATTATTAAATAAAACAATTGTTAAAAGTACTTATGCTTAAAAATTTTCATACCTTAGATTTAAATAGAAATAAAATAGAAATATTTTATTCGCTCCTTGCACATTAGATAAAACATAATAAAAATACATTAAAAAAATAAACGCGCGACGACTTGGTTAAGATCGCGGGATCGCGGTGGATGCGGAAAGCACAAGACCGGTCTGAGTGGAGAGCCTTGGGGGAGGCCTATGTCCAGCAGTGGACGTCTTTCGGCTGACATGATGATGATGATGAAACAAATAAAACAATAGCATTAACATAAAAACAAAGATAAGATAAGATTTGCATTTGTTGCAGAGAAATAGTAATCATAATGTGAGGTGAGCAAAGTATTGTTGGAAGTTCATTAAAAACTTACTTTACTATTATTTCACCTAAAAAATTTCTTGAATTCACCTACCCCTTTTCAGGGATCCGGAGCCAAAATGGCAAAAACGGAACCCTTATAGTTTCGTCAAGTCCGTCTGGTTGTCTGTCTGTCTGTCCGTCCGTCCGTATGTCACAGGCATGTTACTCGAAAACTACAAGATGTATATCAATGAAATTTGGAGTACAGATGTCTTGTCAAAGCCGCTATTTAGTTTTGTAGTTAAATTACAAAAATAAATATTTATAGGGGGGGCACTCCATACACGTGTAACAGAAATTGAAAAAAAAAATTTTTTAACTCGCATCAACGTGTGGCACATAGTTCGACAGCACTTTTGAAAAGATAGTAAGGTTTCTCAAAAACTTTTTTGATTAATTAAGTGAAGATTTCCGGGAATAATCGCTCCCAAAGTAGCAAAAATTGTGTTTTTAATTGTGTTTTATAACGCACATAATATTACTTGTTTTTTTTCGTAATGGCTACGGAACCCTATCTTGGGCGTGTCCGACACGCTCTTGGCCGGTTTTTTGTAAGTCGCGCAATTTCTAAAAAGGCACAGTCATTTAACTTTGGCAGCGACAGGAAGCGTTACAGGCACGCTACAGGCCGTAAGTCGGGGAGGGCTACTACGAAATACGAAATCGAAGTTTATCGTACCGTCCCTCTCATTCTCGTATTGAATGATATTAGCGTCGGCAGGACGGCAAGACACGAAGTTCGATTTTTGCACTTCGTAGTATAGTTCCTGGAGTGGGGGGACTCTGGATATGGGGGCATCGCGTGACTGTTCCAGAAGGGTTTGCAGGAAAAATGCCGCATTGGATACGCGAGTAAATTTGTTATATACACGATTATTTCTTTATGTGTTTTATGTACAATAAAGTATTTACACACATATACGTATGTAAGTACTTCAAAACGACAATGGTTACGAAAAAATTACTTTCTGTCAAGTTTCTTGCATTCTTGGCAATGATGCTTTTTCCGCAGGAGCTGGTAGTTTAAAAAATGACATGTTAAAAGAGCCATTTGCGGCCTAGTTGTAGAATAAACGTTTTTATTGGTTTCCTTTAACTTTAAACAACTGAAAACCTGAAAGAATCAAGAGTAGAATCGATTACTCTATATTTTATTTTTAAATCATTGTGTGTGTGTTTTGAAATCCATTTTTAATGTGCCCAGAAGGTGCCCAGTCTTAGTATTGCGAATGCAACATAAGATAATTACCTAAATGTTTTAGCGAGGTTGCATATGTTGCTTATATATTAATCATGCCGATAATGCATCCGGATAATGATAATCCGGATAACGGCAGCACTTGACTGTGACCTCCTCGCGGGGCGCTGGTCAAATGTGTCCTCCGAATGTTTGGGATACTGTGAGGTGATGGATGCTAGACAATCCAGTATCTATAAGTGATTTTTGTCTGCCTTTACTTATTGTATTCATTGTAAGTTTCTCGGTGTATTGGTTTATCACTGTAATGCCGTGCAAATGTATTTTAATAAATAAATAAATAATGCCGGAGTTCCTCAACTTTTTTAGGTTGGTCAAGTTATTTCACTTTCATTCGGTTAAAAATCCATACCTAGTTGTTCAAATAAAAGATCTCAAGCTAAGACTGACAGCTGTCAAATTGGCCATTCTTTACATCAGTATTCAAAGCCAGCCAATAGATTTTGAAGATAGTAAACGTTGATTTACGGCCCGCTCTGGGATGCATCAAGATGTTTCTAGTTGGAGCTGTAAAATATTAATAACTCCCACTGTATTACTATTTATATTTCATTCCGTCACGTTAGTGCTGCTAGCAAAACGCGGCGGTGGAAAGCATTGAAACATTTGAAAAAAGTGAACAGTCTCTCCCAAGATGTCCTAATAATTATCAATATGGAAATTTCCTTTTTGTTACCCTTTTTGTTACCAAAGAATTTTGGAACAAAAAGGAAGTTGCACATCAAGGACTAATTTAGACATATAACCATTGTAATATTTTTATATACTTATGTATTTTTTTTTTTTAATAGCCTATATAGTGTCCCACTGCTGGGCAAAGGCCTCCCCTTTCTCCTTCCACTCGTCTCTGGCCTCGGCAAAATGTTGCCAGTCCGGCTGGAATCTCTCCAAATCGTCCCGCCACCTTCTTTTAGGCCTACCTCTGCTCCGGTGTCCGTCGCTTGGAACCCAATCAGTGGTGATTTTAGCCCAACGATCCGGATGCATCCGGCAGACATGTCCTGCCCAGTCCCACTTGAGTTTGGCGGTTTTTGTCCCCACATCAACAATTCGGGTTTTTGAGCGCAGTTCAGTGTTCCTTATTCTATCGGCTCTTCGAACACCTAGGATACTGCGCTCCATAGCCCGCTGGCAAACCTTGAGTTTGGACTTCTGGGCCTCAGTCAAAGACCAGGTCTGAGCACCGTAGGTTAGGATGGGCAGGATGCACATGTCAACGAGCTTGCGTTTTAAGGCTAGTGGAAGTTTACCCTTCATTAGTGCTTTCATGGACCAGTAGCTCCTCCAGGCATTTTCAATACGTTTGTCGACTTCTTTGCCTTGTCTGTTTTCGAAGGAGACTATCTGGCCCAAATAAGTATACTCGTTGACATAGTGAATCACATGCTCATCTACCATTACCCTACGTTTGATGCTATTCGTCATCAACTTAGTCTTTGACCGATTCATCGTAAGTCCAACTTCAAGGCTTGCTGTGCTTAGTTCTTGAAGCATTTTTTGTAGTTCGCTCGCTGATGTTGAAAAGAGAACGATGTCATCAGCAAAACGAAGATTTGTCAACTTTTTGCTTCCGACATCGATTCCCTTGCTTTGCCAAGAGATCGCCAACGCTCTGAACACTTCTTCGAGGCAACTGGTAAACAGTTTGGGGGAAAGTGGGTCACCCTGTTTTACTCCTTTTTCCACCGTAAACGAAGGGCCGTGATTATGAAGTTTTATGCTGGCTGTGCTATTGCGATAGATTAGGCCAATGAGCTCCACATAGGTTGAATCTATCTGTTGACTGCGCAGTGCGGACAGTATAGCACAATGCTTGACACTGTCAAAAGCCTTGCTGTAGTCAACGAATGCCAGATAAAGTGGCATATTGAACTCATTGGCCTTTTCCATCACTTGATTTAGAGCATGTAGATGGTCAGTCGTGGAGAACGAGGGTCGAAAGCCAGCCTGTTCAGGAGGTTGGTGCTGGTCTAGTTGTGGAGAGATACGGTTTTGCAGAATCTTAGTAAAGAGTTTGTATAAGTGAGACACCAAACTAATTGGCCTGTGATTGTTAATATCTGTCTTGTCACCCTTTTTGTGTAACAAGATGATATTAGAATGACAAAGTGTTTGGGGAATTGAGCCAGTCTGTAGTATGGAGTTAAATAGATTTGAAATATGCGGCAACAAAGCCTCTTTACCTATTCGCAAAGCTTCTGTTGTAATCCCATCACCTCCAGGGCTCCGTTGGTATGGCATGCTTTTTAAGGCATTACTGATCTCGTGTTCCGTTATTGGAGGGATGTTTTCAGAACAGTGGAAATTGGTATTATCAGTGTTACGGGATGGATCGCAGTACAACAATTTGTAAAAGTTTGAGGCAATCTGTGTGACTTTTTCTCTGTTGGAATGTTTTACGCCTTTCTCATCTCTTAGTGCGGTTATCCAAGGTTTTTCTTTTGTGATACCTTGCCGAGCAACTCTCAATGACGTCTGTTTATTTATTGCCACCTCCACTAGTTTCGTATTGAAATTTTATATATAATGTAGGTTATAGTAGGTATAGTATACTTATGTATAATGTAGGTATATAAATTTAGAAGTAAATAAATAAACAAACATCAATCAATGTTTGGAAGTATATCACAACCACTATTAAAAATCTAAATGAAGAAATTAAACTAAATCATTCGAACTATTTCACAACGGAGGTATGTTTAAAATTGAAAGTGTTAATCTGTGTGTTTGAAGCATCGTAGCTTTCAAAAGAAGTTCTAAATCAGACGCAATTTTGTTTTAAATCTTCCTAACATAAGAAATGCGTACCTAAGTAAGTTGGTTTGTTACGCTGTCACGCTTAAAGTGCTAAACCCATCGTGATGAAATTTGGTATGAAGAGAGTTCGAGACTGAGAAGGACATTTTTATCTCGGAAAATGAAATAGTTCCCGCGGGAGTGCGCTAAACGAATTCTTCGTAGACAAAGTCACGGGCAAGAGCTAGTAAAAATAGTTTTATTCGCGATGGTTAAGCTAAGTGTCGTCAAAATGGTTTAACTTTTTGTTAAGATGTTAATGATGAAAATCTTTAACCTGTTAATTCCAACAACTAACTTTCAACTTCTTTTAATTGTATAGAGGAATTCGATATTATAATATAACAGGAGTTAAAGCTACTAAAATAATTCAATGAGAATAAGGCTGACGCAAAAAAAACTCAATGTGCTCGCAATACTTTGTTTTAATTTGTTAATTTAGTATTTTTACTATCTTACTTTTTTTTAAGTTGTATATGCCTATCCATCCGGCAGTGTTTAATTAGTCCATAATATTGCTTTGATGCGTCTACATTATATCGCAATTCATAGCATGACAGCCGGTGAAATTACTGGCACTTGAGGTATCCCATCTTAGGCCTCTAGGTTGGCAACGCATCTGCAATCCCCCTGGTGTTGCAGGTGTCTAGGTGTCTATGGGCGGTGGTGATCTCTTACCATCAGGAGACCCACCTGCTCGTTTGCCATCCAATCGAATAAAAAAAAATAAAAAAAAAAATGAGATAGAGATAACATAGGCAATTAATTCATCGATATAGGGCAATAAATAGCAACATGCTTATCTATATATGTAACGAGCTAACTTAACCATCACAACACAAAAAAATGACAAGATTCCAACTAAATTTGCAAAACTGCACGAGTTTTATATCAAAATTACCTACTGAAGTATCATTGATCAATCGGTACATTCTTGGAAAAAAAGCACTGTTCTCAGTTTTGGCTGAAAGTCCTTGAATATTTAGATTAAACTGACTTAGGTCTAAGAGGCGGTCTAGATCAATAAGGCAGCCTCCGCAATGTCTGAGACTGGCCGCCAGACCGATCGCAATGCGGATGAAAAAGTAAAAAAAAAACTCCACAGCTACTGCAAACACGCCGCAAACTGGGCAAGTCGAAAGTTAACACTAATCACTTGCAATTGAGCTACAGGTTAAAACATATATCGAAGTAGTTACTAGGTTATTGGAAGTTATGCCCGTTTGAGGTTATTAAAAATTCCGGCTCCCGGCATGCATTGAAACAAATAATCCGCTGATGATGTTTTGTCCCACGAAATTTGGTAAAGGTAAACAGAGGCAGTACGACAGATTGGCCAATATACGAAGAAAAAACAAACGCTGAAAAGGAACCGGAAAAGCAAACTGGAAGGCGGACATATTGAAACTTAATACTCGTACGTTCCATAACGCACGCTGCAAAGCATGAAAACAAATGAAAAACTCCTTTACCGGTAACAAACAACAATACACAACACTAGCACTGCACGGTTAAAATTCAAACTTGGTTTGAATCCACTTCACTCTCGAAAGTTTGAACCGTTTAACCGTTCTTATAGTTTGGTTACCGCGACTCGGAAGGACTGTGCGGCAGCCGACGATGGACTGAGGCGGGCGGGCGGATCGGCTCCGTTCGACTGCTTTCGGCCTTTAATTTTAGATTTTGGCTCACTCCCCAGTTTTATATAGCAGTGAGTACATCGTATAAACCGTATCGGAGATGCGGTTGCCGCCTGTTTATATATAGGAATTACAGCTTTTATTGAGAATTGTGAATTTTTGCATGCGGCCGTCTGGTCGTGGGTCGGGCGCGGAGTGTCTTATTTGGGCATCTAGCTTCTTATTAAGCTAATTACTAAGTAATTGATTGAAAATGTTGCATTTTAATACGCTTTACAAGCATTTGTTCTGTGAAGCACCAACAACATCTCAAAAAGACGAATAAGCAGACAAATAGTAGGAAAACAGAACCATTAGTGGGACAGATAGCATTTACAGTTAGCGCTGAAAACGGGCTGGTCAAGAAAAGAACTATATACTCAGTGTTCTTAATAAAGATTTAATGGACCATTGATTGATTCAGGAGCCCCATAACAACGATTGTGGAAACGGAGAAGCAGGGTAAGAACTAAAGAGGTTGTAGTTGATTTAATGGTCAGTTTTTTACTCAAGCCAAAGGAAGAGTAATGATTTTAACAGTCTATGTATGTTTGTATTTACGTATGTTCCACCGTAGCATCTAGACTACTCCTCGTAAATAAGGTGTCAATCGATTCGTTATTATTATTCCTAAGTACACAGAACATGCCGCACATTTCCTGTAAGGTTACGTAACAACTTTGTTGCGATCACTCAGCATTGCTTACCTGCTATGAGCATAATAGAATTGCCAATCAGGGTACAATATCAGTAGGAGGGTCATTCGAGCGTTTCGACCCCGTCAATTATCGTGGTCACATTTTTTTATGAATGGGCTGTTAATTTCATGACATCCTGTACTTCTACTATATACCTGGAAACCTTCACAGAATCTTTTACTATGTCAACAAAAATGAAATGTGCCCTTGCCCACGATAAACTCTTGCGGCGAGTACCTAATAAATTAACCTTTTGCTTGCCACAGATTGCCGCAAAAAACTACATTAAAATTGAACAATTGAACAGATAATTTTGTTCATCAAATACAAGCCAATGATAAAGCTATTAGCTATGTTAATTAGAACACCTTCCAAGAGAGATCAAAGCATACTTTTAACGCGGAAATGCATGTTCAGTTTAGTTAATTCATGGCCTGAAAATGTATTTCGTAATGATATCTCAGAACCATTATAACTTTACGACATACACGGTGCTTTTCAATACTCTATTTGTGTCTTAAATTTAAATGTTTTTGGTAAAAAATAATTTAATAATTTTTAATACGTACAAGCTTTTTTACTGACTGTAGGTACTTTTTGTCGACTTTACTTGCATTCTCACCCAAATTACATTTGCATACCAAATTTCAAGTCGACGCCATTAACCGTTGAAGAGTTCCGTTCTACGGAGACGATCCTGGCCGGACTACCGGGATGTCAATTTACCTACATAAGTATGCCAAATTTCAAGTCAATCCTGGAAGTTGGTCGAATTTAACTAAACTTGCAAGATTTGATTACAGACAGACAGACAACGGGACAGGTGAAACTAAATAAAAGCTTGTTATATCGATTTGCAAAACGCCCGATTGACTTTGGATAATAGATCCATACTAATATTATAAATGCGAAAGTGTGTGTTTGTCAGTCTTTCACGTCGAAACGGAGCGACGGATCGACGTGATTTTTGGCATAGAGATAGTTTATGGGCCAAAGAGTGACATAGGCTACTTTTTATTCCGGAAAAATGTCAGTTCCCGAGGGAACAGCGCGCGATAACCGAATTCCACGCGGGCGAAGCCGGCAAAAGCTAGTCTTACTATATTATAAACGAAGCTACGGATAACAGTTACGTTACGTTATTTGATTGTTATTTCTTCGACTGCGAGTTTGGCAGTTTGGCGCATTGTATGGCCACAAAACAGACAGGTTATGGCCTAGTTATGGGTGCTTTTCTCGAAGCGCACTATTAATTAGTACTTAACTAATTTGTACGTAAAATGCAACGGCGGGCAAGGTCAATTTCATTACTGGGGTGGTAATTGTTTGCCTCCAAGTATCTGGGGTGTGAGTCTAACATCGCCCGTGAAATCATCGCTGGCCGAACTACGAAAGAAGTGCAAATCGAACTTCGTATATTGCCTTCGCGCTGACTCTAATATTATTTAATATGAGTGTGAGAGGGACGGTACAATACGAACTGGCCCGATTTTCGTATGTCGTAGTAGCCCCCCTGAATTCGACAGACGATCGCGGGTTATACGCAGGTACTAACTTATCTTGTTGTTTTTTGGGCGTTGAAGACCAACATCAGGAAATTTTTACTCGAGTGAACTGCAAGCCTAGGGTAAGTAGTGTCTAAATCTATGGAACTGTAACCCCTTATCCATGGTTAAAGGTTTTTTTTAACCCCCGACGCAAAATGAGGGGTGTTATTAGTTTGACCGCTATGTTTGTCTGTCTGTGGCACCGTAGCTCTTAAACGGGTGGACCGATTTGAATGCGGTTTTTTTTATTTCAAAGCAGGTTTTCTAGCGATGGTTCTTAGACATGTTTTATCAAAATCGGTTTTGAAGTGACAATGTCGGGGGTATTCCAACTTTTTGTTGGTAAGGTTACTTATAGGTACTTAGCTAAATTGTCCAAAACTCGAATCTGGATTACAGATGACAGTTCTCCATACAATTTGACACTTCACTTTTTTTAACGGTGCGGAAATGCGTTACACACGAACGCGGCTGGATACGGCGCAACAGTCACGTGGGACGATCGCTCCTCGCAAGTCTTTCAAAGCGGAAGGAGGGGGAGGCCTACCCTCTAAAACCCACTGGTATTCCCCTCTTGCCATTTGCGGATGCCGTAGCATAGAGTGACACCACGGCGTACGCTGGCCACTCCAGCCTATACCCTACGGCATAGGCTGGGGTGGCCCGCGCCAACAAGAGGGGGGCCGGATACTTGGTCCTCCTCTAGAATCGTGGCCATTGCGGGCGTCATGGAATCCTGGCACCTCTTTGGGGGGAGGGCAGTAAGGTGCCGCTTTTTATTCCCATCCGACTGACACTACTCGGATCGGTGTAAACTCTGTGGTACCTACATTATTATAAGTACGTACATAATACTTACCCACCTCGTTAACTCTGGATCTGAAGGGCTACTAGGAAACTCGAAACTCGGAAGTTCGTGGCGTGCGGTCCCTCTGACACTTATACTTTTTAATACGAGAGCGAGAGGGACCGCACGACACAAACTTCGAGTTTCGAGTTTCCTAGTAGCCCTGCTGAGTCTCTTGGTCCGTGCAAAGTCCGCCTTAGTATCCCTCAGTAGTCTGTTCTGTGATAGGTAGATACTTAGGTACTAGCCTTCCTTGTCGTGTCTTGTTTCCATCCATCCATCCCAGCCTATATACGTCCAACTGCTGGGCACAGGCCTCCTCTCAGAATGAGAGGGCTTGGGCCTAGTTTCCACGCGGCCCATTCACACGCACCATTGAATTGCTTCGCAGGTTTGTGCAGGTTTCCTCACGATGTTTTCCTTCACCGCAAAGCTCGTGGTAAATTTCAAATGTAATTCCGCACATGAATTTCGAAAAACAAGGACTCTATCATTAAAACTATCGATTGCAAACTATCGATTTTTTGGCAACACTACACTACTACACGTTTGTACAGGGCTAGGACGGCCTTTTTGGCAAATCACAGGGCATGAATATCAGGTCATAGATTAGTGGTCCTTTGTTCCGGGTCGAATAATATAGGTCGTACAATCGGTACGACCTATATTACGGTACGGTAACTACCTTGTGTGTGATGCGAAAGCCAAGACAAAAACAAGCGAATGAAACCGCAGCAAAGTAACGTTAAGAAAACCTGTTAAGTAATCAATGACGTTCTAATTACACGACTGTAAAAATAAAAAGAGTGCAACTACCTATTGTTTAACTAAATCTATTACTTACTTGTATTTCCATTTTTCTTTAATTATTATATTAAACAAAGCACAACAAAACTGAGTATTGAAAATTAACTAACTGACAGCAACTCCTGAGTTGAACGTTGAATGAACGTCAACGGATTTACTTACAGCCACAGCCAAACATGGCCAAACTTGAATGAACCAAAACAAACCAAATAAGTAACTTGGTAACTGATAAATATGTAATTTTGATAATGCAATAAAATAAATACATTTAGGTATTGACATTTAATTAATCAAGTTAAACTGTGAAAATACAATTTTAATAGTTTGTTTTGGTTATCAATATTTACCTGCGAAAGTATGTTCAGTTTGGGCTACGAATAATAATCGTACAGTATGGGGTATGGGTATTTAGAAACAAAAATGAAATCATTTTCTTTCATTATTTATAATGAAATTACCTTAGTATAATAGAATTATGCTTGCCGTAAAAGTAGGCATTTTATTATACCAATGGATGACAGCCTAAATAACTTTTATTCATTTTTGTGCTTGCAACATCAACCGAGAACGTCAACGTCAAATAGTAAAACAAACATAAATATTTTTTGTTGATTTATTTGTTCCTCAAAGTGATTGAATTTTAATGAAACCGAAAGTATTAATAGATCTGTGTATAGTCAAATATGTTTTCTGACATCTGTTTAGCTATTTCTTAGGTGTTTCTGCCGTTGTGTGTAATTAAAGAGGTAGATTTCGCGTTTGAAATGTTGAACCCAGATTTCAATGATTATCAGTTGACTTCGATTATAACCGAGTGTTGTGGGGGCGGAGCGGTCGTTTATTCCGCCCTTTATAAGCCTAGTAAGCAGTATGTGGCCGTCAAAAGATATTTTGTTGACAAAAGTAAGGAGAATGCCAACCTGATACAGGTAAAGAAATATGAATACACAGATGCTTTTCAACTGTAAAAATCTATAACAACTGTGTCTTATTTTGACCTTAAGAGTTCTTATTGTGTAATTTTTGTATTAAATAATACCAGTATTTAAAGAGTTTATTCTAAGGGTTTACTATACTAATAACTTAAATGCTTGTCTGAATAGTAATTAGGAAAATGGGAATTTATTTATTTCATTGTTTCTCATCTCTTTAAACAGGCCTTACAAAATAAAGTAACAGTAGAAATTCAGTTTAAAGTTTTGTGATACAACTACTACAATATTTTGAAGTGGCAATTACAATTTTAATATGGATAAGACAAGTACAAGTCAGTATTTATTTTTCATATCAACTGTACAAAATGGTGCGTTATAAATAGGATTGTATTTCGAGTTGTATAAAACTCCTTTAATTAGAATAAAATATTTTTTCTTTTAATAATATGTAAAGAATAACATTTATTGAATTTAACTAAGTAATAAATAAATCTATCTATCTATTTAGCCAATCGCACTAGTCATATCCATATTAAACTTATAATCGCTACTTCTAATCCACTCCCTCTAGTCTAGTCTTTGGAGGGATTAAGCTAAAATTAATATCAAATACTTAATTATGTCTGCTACCCCTTAAAGCAGTCAAAAAAGCAAACCACCAGGACTAAAGAACAGCCCATTTGCTTTAGATCAGAAATCTGTCAGCACTTCACGGGACACAAACAAGACATAATTAGGAAATCAATCCGAACCTATTATTAACTAACTATCTAACTTAGGTGTTACATTTAAATTTATTTACAGCAAGACATCTTAACTCGCAAAGAGCTTCAGCACCAAAACATCCTCCCGTACCTCACAAGCTTTGTGCATGGCCGGGAGCTGTACGTCGTGTCCCCGCTCATGTCCCTCGGCTCGTGCCGTGATGTCCTGGACCACTATTTCCACGAGGGGCTGCCCGAACTGGCCTGTGCCATCATACTGCGCGATGTGCTGTCTGCACTGCAGTATTTGCATAAGCAGTTGTATATTCATAGGTGAGTTATCGAATTCATATACAGGGTGGAAAAAATCAGTGGGCCCTGGAGGGCAACTTCCTTAAATCATTTAGTTAGCTAATTGTAATGAAAGGAAACATTATTTTATTTTTTAAATTAAACAAAACTGCATTTGCTTGTTTCACCCGGGAATTGAACAAACTATAATTTTGGAAAATAAACACTAAGCAATGAATGAATGTTTCCTTTCAATACAGTTAGCTAACTAAAGGATTTTAGGATTTTTAGGTAGTTGCCTTCCAGGGCCCATAGATTTTTTCCACCCTGTATATATGAATTTTTCAAAATGAATGGTGGATTTCATAAATGTTGCCCATCCTAAGCAACAAAAAGTTGGAAAACCCCGACTTTGTCACTTCAACAGTCAATATCTCAAAAACGGCTGAACCGATTTTGATAAAACATGCCTAAGAACCATCATTAGAAAAACTGCTTTTCTAACAGTTCTAACAGCTCACATTTTTAATTTTCATTATAAGTTTTATGGAATAATCGAGAAAAACTAACAAAAATGCAATGTTGCCAGCTCAGCAGGTATAAACGCTCTTAAATCTGAGTAAAGGTCTCCCGACGTTTCTCTTGGCATCGGCCAGTGCGCCGAGCAAGACATGACGTGATAATCGAGAGGGCTCCGTTCTAATAGGATTACAACGAACGGTTCTCCGGTATTATTCCAGGAGCATCCGGGCGAGCCACGTGTTGCTTGCCGCGGGCGGCGGCGCGCGTCTGTCGGGGCTGCGGAGCGCGGCGTCGCTGCTGGTGCGCGGGCGCCGCGCGAGACAGCTGCACGCGCTGCCGCCGCCCGACCACGACAACACCAATCTCATGTGGCTCAGCCCCGAGCTGCTGGAACAGGTCAGGCACCAAACAACAAATGTAATGCCGCATTTCAATCAGAGATGTGGGAGTAATGGCTTTTTCTTGAAGCAATGAGGGCTATCGCGTGTGAATTCGCCGCCAGAGGCGCTAGTGTAGCGAGAGGGATAATAGTATAAATTTAAAATACATATTGGTTGAAATATATACAGTTGTAATACCGAAAATTATAAAATATAATGCATCAAAATATATAAAGTTATTTGACATAAGTTCTAAACGCATAAGCTTGAAATGCATAGTAGTCATAATATGTAATAGTTACAATGCATAATGGTTCTTAGTCATATGGCACAAAATGCATATTTTGATAATGTATACTACGTTCGAAATCTATACAGTATGTTTTCTATAATGGTTGAAATGTATTTGATGAACCCAAAAAATATAAGGGCCTTATCACACTTGCGACTTGCGAGCGTGTTTTCTATACACATATCAGTCGCGGCGAACTCGTCGCATGATCGCCTTCATACAAGATACGCTCGCTACTCGCGCGTGTGTGTGTGTGTGTGTGTGTGTAATAATTCTGAAGTATGCATTTCATATATTTTTTTATCCCTTTTGCCCCCCCAGAACCTGAAAGGCTACGACGAACGTTCAGACATCTACTCAGTGGGCGTGCTGTGCTGTGAGCTTGGCAATGGCGCGGTCCCATTCGCGGAGGTGCCCACGCCACTGATGTTCACGGAGAAAGTGCGCGGCTCACGCCCCCAGCTGCTCGACTGTTCCACCTTCCCCGAGGCAGCTGATGACGAGATGAAGAGTGAGTGCATCGTCAGAAAGATTTTACTTACTACGACTGTTGAGAATTTAGTAGGTACATGCCATAAAAAGGAGTGTCTCTTGCGGTATGAATTCGCCGCTAGAGGCGCTAGTGTAGCGAGAGGTCTCCGAAATGTCAAATCTCATAATTGTTGGGTGAGCTACGCGTTTTGTTATAATTACAATAATTTTGTGAATATTTTGCAATACCTGAAATTAATTATGGCAAATATGGGTTGCGGGAAAATGAATGTCTGTTTTGAGAGAGTTTTGTCTTTCGGAAACTTTTGTCCTCCCTTTTTTCGGAACAAAACGGGACTACGCAACACTGTGGCATGCTCGATATTTTTATGGTACGGTTTTAAGGTATAACACATAATTAAATGTAAATTTTGTTTTCACGCCCGTAATAACTAATCACTATACCTACTTCAGGCAGAGCCTTTGTCTACAGTGGCGCCAACTGGTGAGCCGAAAACGATAGCCCTCATTGGACGACCCATCTCTTCCCGTGGGTTGTCGAAAAGGCCACTAAGTGTGTCATAAAGGTCTCTACCCACTTCACCGTATCGTGCCATGACTGTAATAGGAACGTCATCATCATCATCCCAGCCTATATACGTCCCACTGCTGGGCACAGGCCTCCTCTCAGAACAAGAGGGCTTGGGCCATAGTTCCCACGCGGGCCCAGTGCGGATTGGGAACTACACACGCACCATTGAATTGCTTCGCAGGTTTGTGCAGGTTTCCTCACGATGTTTGCCTTCACCGCAAAGCTCGTGGTAAATTTCAAATGTAACTCCGCACATGAATTTCGAAAAACTCAGAGGTGCGAGCCGGGGTTTGAACCCTCGACCCTCTGCTTGAGAGGCGATAGGTCAAACCACTAGGCCACCACGGCTTTTTAATCAGAACGTGTCAGGAACGAATTTCAAGCGTATATAAACGTATGTATTGTCACAAGAACTACACATAACTGCCAAGTTTCGCGTCAATACCACAATAATATGTTATATAACATGAGACACGACGGCGACAGTTGGTTAGGAATCATCCACTTCTTATTCGGTTTGTAGCATTCGAAGATGGCGGATGTAGACAATATCTAATTTTGCTATTTCTGTTTCTTTGGCTAGTTGAAGTATAATTTTGATAGTGTTTTATGCGGCGAACCTTAACAGTGAACAGTGATCCCAAAATTCTATATTGCTCTCGTGTCTAACATTTTTTAATGCGCAAGTTGTCTCCGCGTGGTTTCTGGAATTTTACTATCAAGTTGCAAAAACTACAATTACCGTACAACGTGCCTCTCAAAGAGAGTTTACCTTGACACTGGCGAAATTGTCCTATTAATTAGGACAGAAAAGCCATATTTTAAAAAAGAAGAGAAGACAATACATTGTCATGTTATTTAAATAACATGACACGCGACGCCGACGGTTGCTTAGGAATCATCCACTTCTTATTGTGGTATTGACACGAAACTTGGCAGTTATGTGTAGTTCTTGTGACAATACATTAATATCTAGCTAGAACATTTGTAACGTTCACTAGTGTATTCCGGTAGCAACCCTAGTACTACACGTGATGCGTGCGAGTGAACACGAGTTATGTAATAGACAGAGAAGCATAAAGTAGGTACAATTCTTATGCCTAAATGTCGCTTCTGTATTTGTACTATTACTTCAGTGGGGCACACTTAAAACGTCACCTTTTCACGTACACGCCAGCGCCTCTGGCGACAAAAATGATAGCACTAAACTGACAAATGTGTCAAACGTGGACTTGAAAAATTCAGTCTGTCCGCCATCTTTCCGCTGTATGTTGGCTGTCTGGCTTTCGCGGATGATTTTTAAGTTTAGCTGATTTTTTGCTGTTTTCTTCAAGTTGTATTACATTGCTCCGCTTGGGGTGACCAAGTGAAGTGATCACCATAGACTCTTGCTTTCCGCCTCGCGATGTAATGCAACTTGCGCAATTTTCTTACAGGTCTAAACTGGCTTTATAGACGTTAAGCTTGTTGTGTGCGTGCATGTACATGTGTGTATTATGTCAGATTTAATTCTTCAGCTAGCTACCAGATAGCGCTTGTTACCATACATGCAAATTTGACCGTAGAGTTGCCACTCTTCTATATTGGTACTAATACTTTGTATTACTTATTCTGTGCTCGAAGCTCTTTGACGTAACTTAGCCGTGTTTGAGCTGGTTAGAATCATCTTAAGTGTACTTTGACTCAGAATGGTAACCAGAGTCTAATGATGTACCATTCAAGAAGACACCAAGACTTAAGCGTAACCTAGCAGTGTTTGGGCTTAGAATAGTCGTAGGGCGCACTTTGACCTAGAAATATCCAGGGTGTGATGACGGCGCAGTTACAGGTGTACCATAGTCGCGTGTTTTTTTTATATATTTTCACATGTGATCTTCCAGGTATGTACGCAGGCGACAGCGGCGTCGGCGACGGCGCCGAGGCGAGCGCAGCGTTGCGCCAGCTGTACTGCGGCCGCAAGCTGTCCGACAGCTTCCATCAGCTCAGCGACCTGGCGCTGCAGAGGTAATCGTCATCATCATCATGCAGGCTTCACTATTAGTCGCCCACCGCTCGTGGTCCAATATACAGTCACTATTTTTTAACAATAGCAGGCTATTATTCATATTGTTACTTCGTGATACTTCACGTTCTGAAGAAAGGTCGGGTCTGGCTCTAAACCGACGTGCATCCATGAAAAGATTGATGAATGTAGAGGAAGCAAGAGTTGTACCTATGCCAGGATCGTAGCAAGTGGAAGGATTTAGTCTCTGCTGTCTGTATCTGTTTTGTGAAAAGAAAAAAGTCAAAAGTCAAAATATCTTTATTGAATTTAGGCCAAAACAAGCACTTATGAATGTCAAAAAAAAACCTACCACCGGCTCGGAAAAACCTCTGTTGAGAATCCGGCAAGAAACTCAACGAGGTATATTTTTTTAAACAGATTTACTATGCGTATCCAGCTATGATGGTGACAAGTTCTTCGGCGAATCGAGCTTACCCATGTGTAATCTAAAGCACAATGTTGCAGGGACCCGGAGAAGCGGCCGTCGGCCACGCAGCTGCTGGGGCATGCTTTCTTCAAGCAGATCCGCAAGAGTGACCACCTGCCCAGCCTCATCGGACGCGTCAAACCCATCAAACCCGACCCCGGTATGGTTTGTTGGTTTGAGTCGCCTTCAGCACAGAGTACATATATAACAGAGACACCACCTAGTACAAGCAAATGGTATCACCCTAATACTGGCTATTCAACTGGCTATTTTTCTTTCCTTCGATTTTCCAATAGATGGCACCAGTGAGAACACAAATAACACGATATGTATTGCCATCTAGTGAGACACTAAGGATACGGTACACTGACAACAACTGAGCCTAGACGACTAGAGATACGCATGATGTCTCTGTCTTATTTACGTCATTAGAAGAGAATGGCATGTTTCTCTCAAATAGTTTCGACGAATGTGAGCAAGCGCGGGGCAAGCCCAGCAAGCGCATTCCGGTTATTCGCCATCTAGCGTCACAATTGCAAAACACTACGAAAGCCTCATAGCTGAAATGTAGCCACATGTAGCCTATAATTTCGTATTCTCAATTTATTATTTTTATGGTGTTTCTTATCTTCAAATTAAGGAGTTGAATTAAGGTTGATGTGAAGTTGTGATTATAAAATATGCTAGTCTTTATTTTAATCTTAATATTTCTACTTAATTCGGCTTATTCACATTTTATAATTTACAAATTTTAATAGTAGTGCCATCTATTGCTGTTTTTTTGTATTAAATATAGCTTGTAGGGATTGGTAGGCCATGCCTTTAGGGACAAACATACTAGGTTCTTGCTTTTATAAATGGGATTTAAGTTTTCAAATCAATATATATATATATAATTATAAATAAAAGTGATTCGTAAAATGTGTTGCTAAGCGCAAAACTCGGGAGAACGGCTGGACCGACTTCACTAATTATTATTTTGTTGCGTTCGTTATTGCCAGGGGAAGGTTTTTATGGAAGAAAATTTCAACGGGGGCGAAGCCGCGGGCAACAGCTAGTTTCATATAAAACTAGCGGATCTGGCAGACCTTGTACTGCCCAGAAAAGCAGCACTTTAAATACGATAACATACCGACAGCAACGCCATCTATCGGGTCCAATTGTGTTCTCTAACCATCCAGGAACCTACTGAAATATACACACAAAATTTCATGAAAATCGGTCCAGCCCTTTAGGAGTAAGATGACAAACACACGTACAGAAGAATTATATACACAGTGGAACTTTGTAATGCCAGCTGAATGAAAAGTACTCTTTAATACTGTAGAGAAAATTTTACTAAAAAAAAAACAAACCTTAACTTTTGAAAAGAAAGAAAACTGCTTTCAAAGATTTTCGAAAATTCGCTTGCCATACCCGGGAATCGAACCGACTAAAATCTGTATAAAATTAAACCCTGTACTTCTGTTGCATCGATCGTCAGAGTCAATTATAAGGATGAAATCTCTCTAACAAACTTGTCAAAATTAAATGAAAGGAAAACCATGAAATCTGGACTCATAAATTCAATGGTTCAAGTTAAAGCACTTTTACTCAGATCCATCTGTTTACTTATGTTAGTAATTAATAAATATCATTGACGTCATTTGTCATTGAAGCCGTGGTGCCTATGGTTTGACCTATCGCCTCTCAAACAGAGGGTCGTGGTTCAAACCCGGCTCGCACCTCTGAGTTTTTCGAAATTCATGTGCGGAATTAAATTGAAATTTACCACGAGCTTTGCGGTGAAGGAAAACATCGTGAGGAAACCTGCACAAACCTGCGAAGCAATTCAATGGTGCGTGTGAAGTTCCCAATCCGCAGTGGGCCCGCGTGGGAACTATGGCCCAAGCCCTCTTGTTCTGAGAGGAGGCCTGTGCCCAGCAGTGGGACTTATATAGGCTGGGATGATGGGATGATTGACGTCATTTATCCATTAAAATGACGAATTACTATTTAGATAAGACAATTGCAATTTGCACGTGTTTGTAATGCACTCCAATTCACTTGGTGCTGTGTCTTCCATCTCCATCGCTCATGGAAGAAATGAAATAGTACATCTCTTTCGTACACACAAATATTTCGATCTCTTTTCGAGCAACTAATGAGGGCTAAAAGACAGGTGAAATATCGCTAGATGGCGTTAGTATCGTGAGGTTTTTTGACGTTACGGTCATAGTAAAGGAGGAGTATGTAAACTCCGACCATTTAGAAGACCTGACTGCCTACTCCGGCGCGGACGCTTAGGGTTGTCGATATCTATTTTAGATTACCTACCGGCAAATAATTTTAGTACGCAAGTTAACTTAAAATTGTCTAATGTCTCTAGACTCTGTACAAACAAGATTCTATGCCGCTATATTATTATACTAAATTTGGAAATGTTATTTATATATTTTTTTCTCATTTCAGATGACATGTCGGCACTCCTTCTACAAGAAAAGATATCCGAAATGGAGATAGAGAAGACGACTGAATGGGACTTCTAGACAATACATGTGGTACTGGCGACCGCCTCGGGGTATATATGTGTAACCGTGTATGTTCAATTACTAGAGTAGTAAAGAACATTGCCTTCTCGTCTGTCTGGTGCTAACAGTGAGTTCTTTGAAATATCGTTAATAACAATCGATTTTAGCGTTTTTTTTTACCGACAAAAACAATTGTAATAAACGGATAATTCGCGTCTTTAATCAAATGCTCGACATGTTTCGGACTAATTCGCAGCTGTTCTCGGAGCACACCGCCCGTGCGCGTCTTGCAATAGCCGCCGTGGCGTGTGCTGTGGTGGCCTAGTGGTTTGACCTATCGCTTCTCAAGCTGAGGTTCGTGGGTTCAAACCCGAAAATTCATGTGCGAAATTACATTTGAAGTACCTGTGAAGTAATTCAATGGTATGTTTGAAGTGTTGTTGTGTTTCGGCGGCTTTTGACGACCGGATGGCTGAGTGGTTAGAGAACCTGACTACGAAGCTTAAGGTCCCGGGTTCGAATCCCGGCCGGGGCAGATATTTGTATGAATAATACGAATGTTTGTTCTCGGGTCTTGGATGTTTAATATGTATTTAAGTATGTATTTATCTATATAAGTATGTTTATCCGTTGCCTAGTGTCCATAGTACAAGCTTTGCTTAGTTTGGGACTAGGTCAATTGGTGTCAAGTGTCCCATGATATTTATTTCTATTTATTTACTGTTGCTTCACGGCAGGATTAGCGAGCAAGATGGTGGTAGCAATCCGGTCGGACCTTGCAAATTGGATCCTTTGATGTCTTTTCATGAACCAAGCACATCTTTGGTGAAAACACAGCCTTACTCACTTGCACCAGACAGGCCTTCAAGGTTATCCATAGACTAAATAAATAGAGATATATAATAATGTCATACCAATAGTTGTTGTCACTGTGATTTATTAAACAAATTTTGTTGATTATTTTGAAGTTTTCTTCAAACTCCCACTGACTATAGCTGGTGGGATTTTGATTCTATTCATTAAAATTTGGTTGAAGGTTCACAAACTTTGATTCTATTCATTAAAATTTCCTATACAACAATAGGGAATATTACTGCAATGAGGGCTATCGTTTTTTGTCTCACTAGATGGCGCACTGTTGCGTGAGGTTTTTAAGTGTGGCTTTCAGAGTCTGTTATTACGGGCGTTAAAACAAAATTAAGATTAAAATTATATTTAAAACACCTTAAAACCGTACCATAAAAATATCCAGCAACCACAGTGTTGCTTAGTCCCGTTTTGTTCGGAAAAAAAGGGAGCACAAAAGTTTCCGAAAGACAAAACTGTCTCAAAACACAGACATTAATTGCCCCGTAACGCATAATTGCCATAAATCTTATTATAAATAAACCCGCGTAGCTCACCCAAAAACTATGAGATTTGACATTTCGGAGACCTCACGCTACACTAGCGCCTCTAGTGGCGAATTCATACGCGATAGCCCTCATTGAATCCCGTCAGAGTGCAGCACTAGCACTTACCATTATGTTTATGGTTAATGTTTTTTTGAGTATCTTAAATGTCCGTAGGTTGCCGTAATATCACTACTATCGATGTAAATATCATTTATTGTGTTACTCATAAATATGTCATGATTTCTATAGGTATAATATAATACTCTTTAGTCATGATCTGTCATGGCTACAAAATTGTTACACACAGCGCCATCTATCTACTTTCAGCCGAGCTAACAGAGGTCTCATCAACCGAGAGAACTGTTTGCTTCTCTGTTAGTTCGAACCTCTGAGGATAGATGGCGCATTTCGGGGATGCTCCCCGCTACACTGCTTTGCCATATTCAAGATGGCGATTTGTGACTTGACTTGTAATTTGTAATGAACCAATAAAACGATCTTCTTCAATATATTTATATTTTTATCCCGCCGCAACAAAAATATAAAGAGAACTGACGTTGTCATGGCGGTTTCTTTACGGTCTGTGCTAGTGTCGCCCCCTACGCAGAGCTTTGCCTAATATGCCCTATTAGATCGTTTTAACAACAAATTGCCAGGGAATCAAAACCTATACAGCTTCCTATTGTCCCAGTTTTGTGGCGGTGAAGAGATCAAAAGGAAATAAAACGCCAATTAGTGCTCAAAGTGTATCAGCGATAGAGGTGAGAATAGCGTGCAGCCAGACGGCGGCTGCGCGGGCGCCGGCGTCCTCGTCCTGCGTGTAGCCGCTCGCCACGTACGAGGCGCGGCCCGCCCTGCGAACAATCATCATCATCTCTAGCCAACCATCCCATTCTGTATCCTAGGCCTCTGAGAATGAGCATGCGGAAAGAGAATGCGGATTGGAAAAACACACAAATTCCTTAGGCAGGTGAGCGCAGCTTTACTCAAGATTTTTTTTATCAAATAGCTGGCAAACGAACATGCCGATCACCTACATTATTAGGGCTGCGGGTGCGTTGCCGGCCTGAAAGTGGGGGACGATGTTTACCTTCACCGAAATTTCGCATATAAATTCTGTAAATGCAGGCGCTAGCCCACAATTTTTTTTAAGAAATAAACGTTTATTGTTTCAAACTGTGTATAACATTTATGCATCAAGAAGTTTCCACAGTTTTCCCGTTTCTTTCATATCCACTCACATGCTTTGAGTTTCGAGTTGAACTCTATTGTATATATCTATCTCTATAAGAGCGTTGACAGGCAACTAGAGTTGATAAAAAAAAATACCTGGCAACCATATTGGCGGTAGCTTTGGCTCCCTTGTCCGCCGCCTTGTCTGTCTGTACCAACGCGTGCTTCAGATCCTTTCCCAAGTGTTGTTTGAACGCTGCTGCGGCAGTGTATAGTGTGTCTAGCTGTCAGCCAAACGAAATTACACTTTAATGGGTGAATAGCACCAATACAATACAATACAATGACTATTGAACGCCAATACGTAGTAAGCAGTACAGATAACATAACCAACAAAAAGTTGGAAAACCCCGAAGTTCAATATCTCAAAAACGGCTGAACCGATTTTGATAAAACATGTTTAAGAGCCAACGCTGGAAAACCTGTTTTCAAATGAAAACACGCATTTACATCGGTTCACCCGTTTAAGAGCTACGGTACCACAGACAGACACACAGGCACACATAGCGGTCAAACTTATGATACCCCTCCTCCAATCATGGTCATGTTAAGCACAGTAGTATCCAGTAATGGATAACAAGTATTCAATGCCTTATAGCTCACCATTCATGGAATTTACTAGTTATGATCCTCAGTTATCTGGAAATTAGTGTTATTAATTAGTTTTAAAATAACCCTCCTTACTGGCAGTCGGGTAAAAAAGTAGGGTCCGTTCTTTAAAACTTGCGTTAACAGAAAAAAAATTGTATTATTGTATTGGTTCTTGTCCATAACTGGTGCCATAACCCTGTATTTTTTATAAGTAAAGATGAAAGAAAACATATTTATTCCTGAAAACATTTGAAAATAAAATAAAAATGCGCATGTCACGAAATGGCCCCAAATCAGTAATCTGCCGGTCTTCCTTTGTAAAATGTAAAAGTAAAATGAAACCAACACAATTTTCAGTAAAAAAAAAAACATTAACATTATAAAATTTACCCCAATAGGCGTATGCCTCCCATATCTTTTCGGGCCATGTTATAACAAAAAGAAAGGAATAAGGAAACCACATAAAGATACGTCATAAGTAGGTAGACAGTCTCAGTATATAAAAAGGTACTCTGTGTAGGTAGAGTCTGATAGTTAAGGTAGAGATTAATTACATTACAAACAATGCAAGTTCTTATACTGTGTACGCGTGAAAATTACGTATTAGAAATACGACGAGACATTATTTTTATAAGGGTGTCCCACAGCGATGACAAATGATAAGTATCCTAAATATTAAAGGAAGACTTATTATCAATTTAAACTTCATTGCGTTCCAAGATTTTTAAGCATAACGTTTTTGTTGCGAATGAGTACTTAAAAGCACGGAAAAATCAAAGCCTAAGTATTAATTTTCCTGAAATTGTAAATGTAAAATTTCAAAGTGTTCCTATTTAAGGTTCCTATCCTACTAAATATGTTACATGGAAAAAATATATCCTTATTATTGAGCATTTGGTTCGGTATCGTAAAATTACGGGTATTCTTTTTTACAGCAGAGAGAGATTTGGCAGATTCGATTCCAGGTTAGACAGGTGATGAAAGTATCCTATTGTATTAATCCAGGTTATAAACAGAGCTGTCTATGTGCCAAAGATAAAAAAAACATCCATATTATCTATCCTTTTACCAACATTCGAGTTGATGAAAGGTTAATATAGATTAAGTTGACGAAAACTTCCGATAGATGTCACTGTCCGGGCGAGAAACTAGCTAACGTTGTGTTCCCCTAGCATGTTGTCTTGAAATGTGACATGATTTTTAAGTTACCTACATACTAAATTTCATCTATTTTTAGAGCGAAATACTGTCACGCATAGTGATTTGTATCGCGTCTTTATACTCTTGATAGCGATAGTTCCATAGTGAAAATATGGAAGTGTTAAGACCCGGAAACTACATATCGAAAATTATGGAAGTGTACAGTCACCAGCACCAATATCTGACACAACAAGCGTGTATAAATATCTGATACGACTCTATTTCAAAAGCCGGAAGTTCGTGTCAGATATTTTTGCACGCTCCGCTGTGGCAGATATAAATGCTGGTGACTGTACGTACTCATTTAGGCAGGTCGTATCCCAGTTACACTTACACTATTGAGTCGTCGAATTTGTTTTGAACTACTTCGGTCAACGAACGTCGTGGTCACTAATGGTCGTGTCCATCCTCCAATCTAATATAATGTTAAAGCCAAAGTATTTTGTCAGAAAAGTTCGTACTTTCTTACTTTCTTAACTAGCTTACATAAGCTCACAAAAGAAGCTCAGCGGCACAAAATTTGGCCCACTGCATACAAAATTACCTATTTGTGCGTGAGGGTCAGATTTTCTGCCGCTCATAATTTACTTAACTTACTTATTATTGAAAATCTATGAATGCAGATTAAATGATCATCAAATTTAAGATACCACTCCTCGGTGTCATCGCCGTGGGACACCTTTATTACGTGCCTTTACTAAGGAAATGTCTCGTCGAATCCATACAATAATTATAAATGCGAAAGTGTGTATTTGTATGTTTGTGCGTCTTTCACGTCGAAACGGAGTAACGGATCTTAGAAAAGTTCGCATTTGCTTTCTCAACTAGCTTAGGTACAGTCGAGTACATAAACTTGTGAGCAAAAATTTGATCAAAAATATCTGAACACGCTTCTACGTCAACAATATAGTCGTTCAGATATTTTTGATCAATAGTACATTACTGCAGAGGCCGGGAAAGAAAGGCTTGCAGGCCGAGTATGTATAGATATACGAGGCTGGCATGTTCTTTCACGCCGAGGCTTGTATAGTGCTTTTGGGCAAATATTCCAGCGTTTTCAAATATTTCAGTTCCCTTCTGTCAAGTTCCGTATAAAATTCTCTGATAACAGTCTAAGTTTACTAAAATGTCCAATAGATGGCACTATACCAGCGTAGAACTAGCTAACGTTATGTTCCCATAATTTGCCTTGTCAAAACTGCTAACTGCTTCTGTTATTCCGTACAAAATACGAAAATTTCCTTATTTTTCTAAGCGATTCTTCTCTACGTCAAGTAGTAGGTATCGCATCGCAAATCCAATCCATTTAATTCTCTGGTTGTAGTACAAAACTGAATGCTGGAACTGCGACTCCTTCCGGGACTCAAAATCTGTAAACCAAATTTCATCTAAGTCGGTTCAGGAGAATAATTTATTGAATCAGGCGTTACTTTGCGGGAGGTCCATACCAATGAACTAAAAGAATTCTTTTAGTTCGGTTCAGGAGTTTAAACGTGAAAAGGTAACAAGCAAACATACTAACAAACTTTCGCATTTAGTGGGGCCTAATATTATTTGTTTGCGCCTGACGCTAATATTATTTATTTACGAGAGTGAGAGAGACGGTACGATACGAAGCGCCCCCCTGTACGAGTACTCGAGTACATAAACTTCGCATTGTGGAATGTAGCAGTTTCTCTGTTGTATGACTAGATGGCGCTAGCGTCGTTACTCTGCTACTTACCATCGTCCTGTCTCCCGGCTCAGCTCCCCCGTACTTCGTGATGGCTCTCATGGCAGCCTCCCAAGCCTGCAGCCAGGACGAAGCGTCCACGGTCTTGGCTCTACAAGAAAATAAGTAACGAAGAGTGACTAAGCAACATAGGTAATGATGATAGATACCGATAATGATGAATATGGTGATAGTTATTACCTTCTGAAAAATACATTATAAACATAATTATGTCAGTATATTTCTAAAAAAATTGACAAATGTATACAAATAAAATAATGATTTTGAATCAATTGACACCTCTTCGTGATGCAATAGAAAACACAAAAGAAACGTAAAACATTTGTTTTGCTTTTTTTATTTCTGCGCCTGTGTTAATACCTAAGTATAGACGGGTAAACAACTTCAACTTGCGACGTACAGCGACATCTAGTAGTGTTCTTTGGTACTAATTTTTCATATAAAGTGCAGACTGACCGGCTGCAGTTGGTTTATGTATGATATTGATAATTTTAATAACTTTCCATTCTATTATTTTGAAGGATGATCGCAGAGCATGTTGCATACTGTCTACCGACTCTATAATACAAAGGGTTATCTGAAAAGAAAGCTGCGTAAATAGATAACGTACGTACGCACTTCCTGCCACGTACAGTGAAATTGAAAAATTAACTGCCATCAGCAGTGTTTGCAGACAATGAGGGCCATCGCGTATGAATTCGCCGCTAGAGGCGCTAGTGTAGCGTGAGGTCTCCTAAATGTCAAATCTCATAGTTTTTGGGTGAGCTACGCGGGTTTATTTATAATTAGAATAATTTTGTGAATATGTTGCATTACCTGAAATTAATTATGGCAATTATGCGTTACGGGGCAATGAATGTCTGTGTTTTGAGACAGTTTTGTTTTTCGGAAACTTTTGTCCTCCCTTTTTTTCCGAACAAAACGGGACTACGCAACACTATGGTTGCCCGATACTTTTATGGTACGGTTTTAAGGTGTATTAAAAATGATTGTAATCTAAACTTTTTTTACGCCCGTAATAACAGACTGAAAACCACACTTAAAAACCTCACGCAACTGTGGCGCCATCTAGAAAGACAAAAAACGATAGCCCTCATTATGACATCGATCGGGGCTTTCAAGAAAATGGTTTTACTTTACTCCTTTCAAAGGCCGGCAACAGACCAGTGACTCACGTTGAGTTGTTGATATTCATGGGCAGTGGCGATAATTTCCCACCAGATTCGCTTGCACGTTTTTAGGGTTCCCGTACCCAAAGGGTGCCAACGGAACCCTATCACTGAGACTTCGCTGTCTTGTCTGTCTGTCTGTCTGTCCGTCCGTCTGTCACAGGGCTCTATCTCTTGAGTCGTAATAGTTAGACACTTGAAATTTTCACAGATTATGTATTACTGTAGCTGCTATAACAAAAAATACTAAAACCAGAATAAAATAAATATTTAAGGGGGGCTCCCATACAACAAACGTGATTGTTTTGCCTTTTTTTGCTTGATATTAATAACGGCAACAGGTAGACGCTTGAAATATTCACAGAATCTTTAGTTGTATAATCACTTTAAAAATATATAATTAAATTAAAATAAAATGCATATTTAAGGGGGGCTCCCACACAACAACATTATTTTTTTGCCGTTTTTTTGTTAATGTCTAATTTTATAGATAATAGTACGGAACCCTTCGTGTGCGAGCCCGACTCTCACTTAGCGGATTTTTTATAAAAACAGATCAAGTAAAGTAGTGGTCTCACTTAGTGAAAGCCTGCGACGCGGCAGAGAGTCCCAGGCTGTAGATACCTCCCGAAGTGCCTCCCATGTCGGTTTCGGCTATCTCAGAGAGATCCCAAAGCACATCAGATGGATTCTGTACTGACGCTGCCGACAGGTACGACAGGATTGCTAGAACACAATAATGATGTTTGACATTTTCTATTACACCATAATACAATACTTGTGAAATGCGATTTTGCTCACTGATTTCTCATAGCAAAACCTGCCTGTTTGAGGTGCTGAGGTGAAAATAACTATTTTCTTCTGGACTTGAAATTCTAGTTTAATCAGTAACTTTTTTTTAAACTGATGAGATGATATACTTTAATAAATAACACGTACCTAATATATACAATAATTATAAAAATAGAACTATAACTAAGTTACTTAAAAATCTATATTTCATTTACAAATGTCACCCGAGTCGTTGTTATTGGGCAGGGTGCCCATAAGGCTGTCTGCGTGTCCTCGATGTATGACAATGCCAATGCCAATACGTTGACCGAGGAAAGAGCCCTAGGGTCACCAATAATTTGTTTTTTCTTTTGTGATAAATTATTTCTCGAATCACATTAAATTACTTGAATCTTGGGGGAATGGACATTATCAGGCAAGTGTGCTCCGTCTTCACTCGCCATCAGGGAGATTGTGGTCAAACACTAGCCTACTTCTGTGTAATAAAAACGATTAAACTACATAGGTATTGTTATAAACCTTACCCAAACTACATATTGTTATAAACCTTACCCAACCCAAACTTCTTGAGCGTTATCCCGCAGTCTCCATCGCCGCAGCCGGAGTCCAGCCGATTCAGTAGCTTCTCGCTCCGCACCAGGTCCTCGGCAGCCTTCGCCAGGCTGACGCGGAACAGCTCCTGGTGTTTAGGGGACAAAGCTGGACCTGCCGCCGCCTGTTTCATATTATAAGCGCTTTGATAGTACTCGTGGATAAGAATGATACACTGTAAGTGTACCTGTTGTTTTATACATATTTAAAGTACATCGTACATCTAGTTACTAGGACTAAGTAGACGTAGGGTAAATAGACACACGCAACCAGACGATGGCAAATAAATGCATTGCCAGCCTAAGAGCTAAAATTGAATAAATACCTCTTGTGCTGGTAATATTACTGCCTGTCTTACTCTTCACGCGAGCATAAAAGTGTAAGCACTGCTTCTGGTAGGATTAGCAAATAAAATGGTGGCAGATATTCGAACGAACCTTATACAACGACCTCCCATCCACGAAACATCAATTCTGTAAGTACCTTTAAGTTTGCAACTTTTTTAATTACGTGTATGTCTACGTAGGGGTGTGATACGAGTGTATGAATATGAGGACTTAATTACCTTTCTCGCGTCGCTCTGCAGCAACGTATCATCATCGATGTGTCCCCCCTCGCGCCTCACGGATGCCTCCCCCCCTGTCCACCCCACGGCGGCAGTCGGTGCGTCCAGCAACTCGAGCCACAAGTCCCCGTGTTCTTTGTTCAGATGAAGCAGGCAGATTTGGAAGCCGTGCATCTCCAGCGAGGTCTTTAGGTGGCCGGAGAATATGCGCTCGACAGTGATTTTTTTACAGTCTGCGGGAATTGAGATTAGATAAGAGTTAAGTGACAAATACTTGTGGTTGCATCAACATCTAACTAACTAACTAACTTAACTAACTGGAAGAGATCCCTTTAAGGGATAAGTTCGCCTTTGTACATCTCTATCTCTTGTTAATTGTAATTTTCATATGTTATATGTACAATAAAGAGTTACAACAACAACAACAACAACATCTCATTCAACATCTCGAGGTAAGACTATGGAACTTATGTCCAGGTTTATTTTGATATGCTTATTGTTGTATTATGATTTTAAATAGTTCTACCTTTTGATATCTTCTATTTTAGGACTTTCAAATTGTGTTCACTTATGTCGCTTACCGGTTTAAAGTCTTACATTTACCTTCAGTGTTTGTTTGCAGCAAAGGATTCCCTCTAATTCTACAAATATGAATCAAGCTTCACTTGCCAAGAACTATACTCGTAAATGTTTAGCAAGAACCCCATATCAGGCCTCATCTTCGCCTCCCTTATTTTATATAAAAAAAAATGCGTCGAATTACCATATTTCCTAGTATTGTAAATCACGGTAAAACCTCTTAAAAAAGAGAAGAAAGTTCCCAGAAGAGCTAGTCCATGATTATAGGGAGCCGTAGCATTCCGTGCAGTGGTGTAGCTACCGGAGGGCCAGACGGGGTAGTGCCCCGGGGCCCCCAAGCTCAGGGGGCCCCTTGGACTCTGACTTACAAACTATAAACGACAAATCGACAACGATTTTAAATAGTTTAGTTGGGGCTCTAGTTTATTTTTTGCCCCAGGGCTTTTGGTTACATAGCCACGCCACTTATTCCGTGGCTTGACATAGACTTGAGGTCGATCTTCAGTTATCTTCCTTTAATTCCTGTCCAGTACCATACGAATATATAGCCCAACAACTGTACATATTGGTCTGCTCGAGATCTCGTCCCTGGTGAGATGACTTACCCAGATAACTCTTAGTCTCTGCACTGATGATGTTCATCTCCATGAAGGAGGTTCCTCCGAGGTTGTCGATCATGACAGCGACTCTGTCGCCTGATTTCAACTTTAGATGTGCCACGACCTATTAGAAGATTGATTGATTGATTGGCCTTCCGTTAATTTTCTTATTGCAAATAGATAATGCGAGAATTGCAGAAAGATCGTAGGTTTACTTGAAAATAGTAAAAACGTTAAATACCTAAAACTTATAAATATTCTTAATTAGCCACCGCTTCATAAAAACCTTCCACAAACCTGTTAGAAAATATAAGTTTGGCATTTGAATAATTGTGTCTTTATTGAAGTGTACTGCTGATTGAAGGCTTTTACTTTTTTTCTTTAGGTACTGTAATAAGTAGGTAAGGCACCTGATCAAGATGTTACGAACACCGTCGAATATTTCCACGAACAAAAGCAACCATGGTTGTGTGGTGAGCTGTTTGGCCACGACGAATATTTTATCGATTGTCCCACCATTACTCAACCCAAATTTACAATAAATACTCATTACACACGTTCCTCTCAACTAACCTGTTCTAGTATCATGACAACAGTTTCCTTAGCAGTACCCATTTTCATCTTCTTGATTCCCGCTTCGCCGTGCACTCCCGCGCCGAGTTCCATCTCATCGTCTGCGATCTCGAAAAGTGGGGGCTGACCTGAAACATTTTGGTTTTGAATCGATCAATCACATCATCACATTTACTTACTCGTATATCGGGAGCGGAGCGATAAGTGTGTGGTCGATTATCGAGCGACTCCTAACGCCATCTAGTGAGCGAATAAAGAAACTCCCTAACATACTCTTCAGTATACCCTACTCCGAAATTCGAAAATTGATGTTAGTATCGTACCGTCCCTCTCACTCTCGTATTAACAGTATAAGCGTCAGAGGGACGGAAAGACACACTTCGATTACAATACAACTTCCGCTTCCGACGCTCTTCCTTCGGACTTCGGTTCCCACTTTCCCAGCCATAACATCTGCCCGGAAAGAAATGGCTCTTTTTTACTCTCTCCTATACTACTTCTGTAGAAGCTAGGTACGCCATTTTGTTCTTCAGTTCCCAACTGTTTCTAATTTTCGATGATGAAAGAGAAACAAACAAATGAAGCAGGCGCAAAGAATTATAACAACCAAGTATTATGTTATAATATATTGTAATGCGATGTTAAAATTCTCGAGTTATATTATAATTTCTTACATACCTTATTGTCTTAAACACAGGTTACACTTGTAACCTAGCTATTAGACCAAAGATTATTTCATGTTTCTATTAACTTACTTTCTTATATGAGTTTAATGACTAAATAACTAAATTAATTGATTCTAAGTCCGGTATTTAAAATTGAACACGGTATGTCTTACTTTTACAGTAACAGATGCAGTTGCAGTGGAGTCTGTGGTCTCCGCTTACCTGGCAGAGAACAGGCGCTTAGACAGACGCCAAGAGTAGCCATGGACTTGTTGGCCTCAGCAGCGATGCGGCGAATAGTGTCCAGGTCGTAGCCCTTGTTAGCCATGGCCCCGCACAACTGAAAGTTAAGAATCTATGTTTAAAAGCTAGGTTTTTATTGCTTAGATTGAGGAGCGCCTGCGTTAGAATGTGGTCACCTCCCCTCGTGGGTGCCGTAGAAACCGGCAGAGGTCTATGGGGGAGGCCTAAGTCCAACAGTAGCCGTCCTACGGCTGATATGAAGATGGTTACTACCTAGATACTCATTGAGACGACTTTATGCGTCTTTTTATTTTATAAAATAATGCTTACTGAACTGATGCTTTAGTTTAATCGTGTGCCTTTATTAAACTTTAACGTCGATAGCAAGAAGAATAATTAAAAAGGGTAATTCAGTCCAAAGAATTGACTCAGGATTAACCATATTGACCGATTAGATTGGACCGATTAAATTTTTTTGATGTTTGGTAAACCAATACTTTTATGACATAAATACCTTATAAAAGAAGACTTCACCACACATGCTCCTTCCCCCAGTCTTGTTATGACTGGAAGCCACATCCTCCCCCACAATAAGTCCTTCTACCTGCAAATTTAAAATTTGAAAAGTTGCCTTCTTAAAACATTAGGTACAAATCAGGCTTATGCTTCCAAGGTCTTTCTCAGATGATAGCATACAAAAAAGATTTGAACATGCCTTAATACCAGCAATCTTGGCTTTTTCAATAGCTTTTCCGAAGTTCAATCTATCGCCAGTGTAATTTCCGATGATCACGATGACTCCTCCTGAAACAGCACATGTACAATATACTTTTATACCTTGGTGATAAACAATCTGACAACTTATTTTCTTCTACTTTATTTATGTAAGTATTTTAAGTCTAGGGTAGTTTTATGTACTTACATAGCTTTAATTTAATTTAAAAGTAGCACGATGTAATTATCTGACTATTCGAAGAAGAGGTTTAGCTTAGCATGCCAAAGGGTGCTCCTATTGAGCCGACCTCGGACTTTGGACGCTAAGGGAGAATTTGCAATCAATCGGAATTTTTATGCTACATCGTTTCGGAAAGACTATATACGTTAGTCCGAAGTAGTCCGAACAGAAGAAACGACAAGAAACTCAGTCGGGTTGAGGTCGGATTGAAAAGAACCTGCCCGGGACGTGCCGGTATCGGTTAAAATAGTGGTCAGTCGAGAGCCCGTTACCGCAAACTAACATGTATTTAGCTGTTAGTAAATGGAGTCAAGTTGCAAGACTATTTCATATTTAAAGTAACCCTCAGTAGCACCAAATTCAAGGTTCAACAACCCTAAAAAATATATTCGATTTCGGTGGAGTCCCTGCCCAGGTTTTAGAATAGGGTGGACTTATGTCTTCAGGTGTCGCATCTAATGTAGAGCTGCTAGATTTGTCGGCAACCGGACGACCGGCTTGACCCTCTGGCAATGCGGAGGGATGTTGCATCTCTCTGCATCTTGTACCGCATATATCATGGGGAGTGTTCAGATGAATTATTCGGATTGTTGCCTACAGCTAAGATTCACTACCGTACTTCGCGCAGGCGTCAGTCATTTCATCCTCACCACCTTGATGATTGGCAATCTAGCACCGTCCGTTTTAAGCGAAACTTTTTTAAACGCACGACTGAAGTATGGAACCAGTTTTCTGGGACAGTGTTTTCGGACCGGTACAAATTAGGGATTTTTAAAAAACTAGCTTATCAGTCTCTCAAAGGGCCGGCAACGCACCTGTGATACCCCTGTTGTTGACAGGTGTCCATGGGCGGCGGTGATTGCTTCCCATCAGGTGACTCGCATGCTCGTTTTCCCCCTCTTTACACTACACGGTATTTAGACTTGACTGCACAGATAAATGTAAATGGCAGCCAACCTTTTTAACCCCCGACGCAAAAAGAGAGGTGTTATAAGTTTGACCGCTATGTGTGTGTGTGTCTGTCTGTCTGTGTCACCGTAGCTCTTAAACGGATGGACCGCTTGAACTGAATGAGGTTTTTTTATATGAAATCAGGTTTTCTAGCAATGGTCCTTAGACATGTTTTATCAAAATCGGATCAGCCGTTTTTGAGATATTGAACTTTGAAGTGACAAAGTCGGGGCTTTTCCAACTTTTTGTTGGTTAGGTTAGGTTATTCTAGATGTGCACTCAGTCTCACCTCAGTATCAGTGCCGTGTCGCTTTTGCATGAATAATATGCGGTATAGGTATACGGTAATTAGACAGGTGCACAATAAAATGAGAATGACCGGCCTACAACCCACTCAATGAAAAGTGCAGCGACTTAAAAAAAGAGGTATTTAACTGTACGTTGATGATAATTTGTCTTTTTAATCAGTGGGTACCTGAATTGTACTTGTAGAGCTGAGCTATTCCGTAGAGTACGTGACCCGTAGGCGGTGACGCGAAAACTCCTCCGGCTACAGCACCGTCCAGCATACCACTTCCCACAAGACCTGCAAAAATAAATTGATTACATATCATAGTAATAATAAAAAAATATTAGCCACCTATACAATACTGAATAGATATGTTTATGATGACATTATATTATATCCCGTAAAGTTGCTAGTAAATCGTCGCGTGCACGAAGATTACGTCGCTTTAAATTAAAAATAACAGCATTAATCTTTTTTTGAAAATCATCCCTTATTGGAGTAAAGGGATAAAATGTGTGAAAAATGTAAATCAAATACAAAGTTATAAGTGAGCTATGACATTTATTGTATTTTGAAAATCAACCCT